>NC_136942.1:4004835-4039835 GCF_949987615.1 Pollachius pollachius | reverse complement strand
TGCAATTAATCGCATGGTTATCCTAGTTAACATCGATTAAACACATTTTTTTAATCTGTTCAAAATGCACCGTTAAGGGTACTTTTTAAGTTATGTAATACTCTTAACAATATTTGAGTGGTCAATGTATATTTTCTTCATGCAAATGTGTGCACATTTCTTAGTGTGTCCAACCGTTTTTTCCAACACTAACACAAAACAGACTGAAACAATCCAGGAGCACAGGTCAAGCATTTATCAATATGCTCAAATCACAAAAATAAAACGATGATTAAAAGACGCTTGCTGGTCTAAAGACCTGCTGCTCAGGTAGGGTGACCAGATGTCCCGCTTTGTGCGGGACAGTCCCGCATTTCCATGACTTTTAACGCGTCCCGCAAATTGAGACGTTGTCCCGCATTGTTATTGACAGTCAGACTCGATTTTTATTTTTTTTGGAAATGCGTGATTTATCATCTAGCATTTATCAAATAGCTGCGTGCGGAGACAGCAGGGCTGTCATCAGGGGGAGGGGCAGGTTGTTTGATCATGTCAATGAAACTTGGTCTCGGACGCAGGTTAAGGGCACGCCCACCACCAAGAAGCAATGCAAGGGCGATCCTAGTCAATCGCCTAGGGCGGCAAATGCGTTGAAGGCGCCCTCTGGTGGCGTCCCGCACAAACGTAGTCTTTGTCCCACTTCTGGTGAATTGGGATCTGGTCACCCTATGCTCAGGGTCCCTCTGCAACAGCCTATTTTTTCATTTTTTAAAGCTCACAAATGTCATTCAGTCCATGCAACTGTTAATCAATGGCAGCATGCTCCCCATTCATTATTGATTGGCATTTATTTAAGGGGTTTTGCACACATGTTTGGGTTATGCGGTTCAGAGACATAATTATTTCTGAGATCGCTCTCGCTCATCTTCCGTTAATGTGGCAGAGCAGCCAGCTTGTTTCACATAAAGCAGAAGGAATTAGCGGTTAGTCGCCTTGTTCTGTGAGGTTATGGATACTTCATTAGTTTAAACCAGGGGTGCTCACACTTTTTCAGCATGCAAGCTACTTATAAAATGACCAAGTCAAAATGATCTACCTACTACAAAAATGCTAAACATATTTATTCATGAATATATTGAGAATTCTCTATATGTACAATGTATGTTGATGTCCCTTGCATAACAGCATGAGCCCATATTGCACAACACAACACAATTAACCATGTACATTTTTTGTCATTACCTTATTCTGATGACTTGCACTGAATGGAATCAGCCAGGGATGCATAGTCCGGACAGTAGCTGCTGATAGCCAGCCTCAAGCACACTTCCAAATGATCATCAGTTATGGTGGAACGGTACTTGGACATAATGATCTTCATGTGGGAAAAGGCTGACTCACATAAATAAGTGGAGCCAAATAAAGCAGTCAAGGAGGTAGCACATTTCTTTGCTCGAGCAAGTCATGTGCTATCCTATCCGAAAGTTGCATCTTTCGTTTGAATGCATTAACTGAGCTGATCATATTAATCACTGTTTTGTCTTTTCCCTGCAGCTCTAGATTAAGGTCATTCCATAGGTTTGTCAGATCAGTTAAAAATGCCAAGTCTAACAGCCACTGACCGTCATTTAGTTGCTTGTATTCTGCATGTCCAGCTACACGGAAAAACTCCTTAATCTCCGGACAGAGCTCTCGAAATCTTTGCAGGAATTTCCCTCGACTAAGCCGTCTCACGTCAGTGTGTAGCAACAACTCAGAGTGGTCGCAGTCAGCCTGCTCCAGATGTGCACGGAATAGCCGTCTTTGAAGAGATCTGGCGGGAATAGAACAGGCGATCTTCATTGCCACATCCATGATCTCTTTCATGTTGAGCATTTTAGCGCATAACGCTTGTTGGTGTATTATGCAGTGGTAATTCAGGAAGTCCGGGAAAGCATCGTCCTCCTTGCACTTGGCAATAACTCCATTCACGCGGCCAACCATTGCGGGTGCTCCATCCGTGGTGATGGACACCAATTTGTGCACTGGGAGATGGGTTTTCGTGATAAAGTTATTGAAAGACTGAAATATATCCTCTCCTCGCGTGTGTTCTTTCATGGGCAGTAGTGTTAACAGCTCCTCTTTTGCAGTCATGTCAGTAAACACCATCCGAATAAAAATGCACAACTGGGCTGTGTCACTCACGTCCGTAGATTCGTCCAACTGCAGTGAGAAGCACTCGCAATCTGCGATGTCCTTCCAAAGTTGCTGCGTCAAATCCTCGGCCATGGCTTCACTGCGCCGTGTAACTGTACTTTTTGACAGCTGGAGAGCTTTGATCGAAGATAATATTTCTGCCTTGTTTTTAAAGTCTCGGAACAATGAGTCAGCTGCTTCAACGAATGCCTCTTTTACCATCTCTCCGTCTTGGAAGGACTTCTTGTTCTTAACGATGGCTCACCCGGAACGATGCTTCGGTGGCGGCTTTGGCTTTTGAAGTTAGCTGTGAGAAAAGTGACTGCTGTCCGGACAACTGGCATTTTAGTTCCTTCACCTATCTCATCCTCAGCTCGCTTTTCTGCGGGAAGTTGGGGTCATAGTTTTTATGAGCAGTCCGAAAATGCCGCTCCACATTTCCCTTCTTCGGTATTGCGATGGTAGACTGGCAGATGAGGCAAACGCACTTCGAAAACGACATAGTGAAAAAAAAACTCCTCCTCCCATTCCGTATGAGAGTGATACGTTTTTGGCTTCTTACTCGGTCCAGCTCCCCCACTCATTTTTATACCCTTTCTTAAGATTAAGAGAAAAAACGAGGGCTAAATATTGGAGGCTAACTAGGCAACTCGCAAGCTTTTTTTTTTTTAATTTTCCCGCACTTAGTGCCGTTGTTTGCGCATGCGCAAATTTCATGATGATAGGCTGACGTCTATTTTTTAATGATGATTTTTGTTTTCCTTCAATGCCATGCGATCTGCCCACGCTATCTTTGCGATCGACGTATTTGGCACCCCTGGTTTAAACTATCATGAGGATGTGTGAATAATGAAAAGTATAGGACTACTCATATATGCGCAAACCTAGAAATTAAACCCACTGACGAGGAGAGTGAAGCCTGCTCCCCATTGTGATGCAGGCTGGTTATTCCTAAAGCCAAGATCAATGAAACGTACTATATGTTTATGATTAAGTGTAGCCTTTATTGAGAGTCAGGGCGACTCCTAATAAAATGACAGAATGTTCACACTATGAACAGAATGACCACACATCTTCGCAATTTGTGCTCAATGGTTTTTGAGTCACATGATCGGCTCCTGTAATGGATAGTTCCTATCAACAATGTGCTGCTCCTCCTGTCTCTCATTGAAAATGAATGTTTAAAAAGGAAAGAACCTGTCTTAATGGGTCAAAAGAATTCGTACAGTTGTTATCGGATTTATCACCCAGTCGTAATATATATATAAAAAGATGTTGCCCAATGAAATTGAATTAAATAAATATATCGTCCAATATCTATCAGTAACCTACAACGACCCTTATATGCAAATCAGGTTACCCCAAGCAGGGTCCCGACCCACAGTTTTGGATGCAGTAACATGGAAAGTGGCTCACCTGGTGTCATCTAGTCTATAATGTAATGGGGTTTGGCAGAGGCTGCCTGTACAGAGACAAGGGAATAAGTAATATGATTGTCGATTCATCATATTCATATTTTGGCGCTTGCCTGGACCTCATTTACATGCACAACGTAAATTGATTACTGGGGATAATCTATGCCTGAATTCGATTGAGACACCTGTGCTGGCTTAAACCCTTGTGTATGAGAACTGCAATTTATTTCTCCAGAGATCAGACAAGAAAACAACATTGCCTACTTCAGTTATATTAAAGTTAAATCTAACTTTGTTATGCTTCTGCAGATTCAAAACCTTTTTTAGCTTGCCATGAGACAAGACAACCCCATTTATAAAACACTCAGCATCCCTACTGCCGATTTTTGGGAATGCTCGGCAAATGTTTTAATGACTTTCAAAAATTTGATTGACAGAAAAACAATAAAAGAAAGCTAGGGATTAACTGGGGAAAATTGTAGGATATTAGAAGGAGATTAGTCTACTTTGTCATGGTGTAAAAAATGTGCACCAGAGGCAACTTTTGTAAACCTTCTGCATCCGCACCCACTCATGAAACTCTTTGAGAGACCACTGAAAGACCTTGCCGCTGTAAATCATGACTACGGCCGTGATTGACATATAATAGGATTTATGCAGATCGTAGGCATCGGCCTAATCCTATTACACTTCCTGAATACTGCTAATCGCTCATCCACAGTTGTACAGAAGCCAAAGAGATGGTCAATAATCTATAACCTCTAAACAAGATGAGGTTTAGCTGCTGTCTGTGTAACTAAATACAAACACACAGCAGGGGATCCATATGGGTGTGGACTCCGTCTCCAAGCCAGCCCTTTCTGGCACACATAGTTGGCCTCATTGTTTTATGAGACCCCCCCCCCTCTACCCCCTGCAGGCGTCGGGGGACCGGGCCGTTCCAACAAGGTCAACACTGGCTGCCGGTCCCCATTCCCTGGGCACCAAACATGTGTGTTTGGGGACCAATTACACCCAGAAGGCTCCTGCACGGCTGCATGACATGCTCTAACGTGCAAACTGCAGGAAGACATGTAGCCGGCAGGCGCATGCACGCACACACACACACACACACACACACACACACGGGTGTGCGCATGCGTGCAGTGACAACCACACGCACGCAGTCACAAATGCCGTCAACTGCACGTATACACACACAGTTGCCTGCATGCGGGTAGTGACAACCACACACACGCACCATCGCGTGCACGCACACTCATACACACACACGCACACACACATACCCACACACGCAAGCATACACACCCCTAGACACACAGACATGCATACACAAGCGTAATGATAAGCAAACCCTGCACCAATTCATTAATGTTTGATGGAGAACTTTGATAATGCATTAGCTCAATCAGAAGACAATCTTCCATGCTATCTGCCAGGAGGTTGTATATCCTGCTGTCTAAGCACCCCAGACTGCCTTGAGTCAGGGACCTCACTTGGGGGATGCTTTTGACTTGCTTTGAACATTCCTCCATACTTGAGCTGGCGGTTCAGATTGTTTTGAACTTGGGGGGCTAGCAGGGTGGAATGGAAAGAGCTCATATTTTAATCCAGCATTCCCAGGACAGAGCCTGACTTGGTGAGTATGGAAGAACACAAACAAACACCAAGTAACACCAGCAAACAAACGTTCAGCATCGTCCTCATTGGCTCAAAGTTTCAGACGAAATGAATACTAGTAGTAATAGCAAAGGTACTAGTAAAACTGGTGGTACTAGTTATTAAACATCACAGTTACAGTAAAGGTAGTAGTAATAGTATCATTAAAAGCATCAGTAAAGGTAGTAGTAATACAAAACGTAGCCTTGATAAACGTTTTAATAGAAAAAAGTATTAATAGCAATATGAATTAGTAGTATTAGTAGTGTTAATAGTAAAATAAGTGTCAATAGCAAAGGTAGTATCAATATCAAAGCGTAGTATTACAAAAAGTAGGGGTAAGTAGCCCAGTCTTTGGCTTCCTCCCACTCTGGAGCTCCAGCAGGTCGGGCTAAATGGAGCTAGGCTAGGCGTCCCATAGGTGCAGACGGAGAGGGGGGGGTGTGTAGTCCTCCATCTGCTGAGGGGCATCCCAACGGGGCATGTGGCCTTGCCTCATTCCTGTACACTCTCCCACAGCCGGCCCACGGCCTGGGTCAGTAGGTACGGACAACGACGGGAGGGTTGCATGGATGGATTGATGGAGGGGGAGAGAGAGAGAGAGAGAGAGAGAGAGAGAGAGAGAGAGAGAGAGAGAGAGAGAGCGAGAGAGAGAGAGAGAGAGGGACACACACACACACACACACACACACAAACACACACACACACACACACACAGACAGAGACACAGAGACAAAGATAGAGAGACAGATGGACAGACAGACAGACAGATGAATCATCCAAAAAAAAGAAAATAAATATAGTTTATATTATATATATATTATTTCTTTCCAAGAGTAGTTTAATCTTTCTTTGTGAAATATGTCAATACGCTGTAAGACTGTCCCATCTTTTTTACTTAAAGCCATTTGTACAAAATCTGCCTCAGCAGGTTTTCCCTGGTAAACCAATTCAAGTCCCTTATTGATCTTCACATAAGCACTGAATTAGTTCTCCCACCTCTCCTGCACACTCTGTACTTGATGTGGAGTCATTTTTCTCTCCATCTCCAAAGTAACACACACACACACACACACACACCGTGCAAACCGCAGTCTTCAACGTCCGATTGGTGCAATAGCAGCGTGCTATTCCCCATTAGTCTATGGAGAGCAGTGTGATTGGCTGGCTGGATAGCCAGACGCCTGCGTGTTCCTGCCTCCGCGGTTATTAAGGGTTGTGTGTACCGCTCTGTTCCCTAAGCGATTAGACGTTGTTTATTCAGCCCGTCTGTCTTTCTATCCATCTATCTATTTATCATCCTTCCGCCCATCCATCTATCTATCTGTCTGTCCGTCTGTCTGTCTGTCTGTCCGTCCGTCCGTCCGTCTGTCCGTCTGTCCGTCTGTCTGTCCGTCCGTCCGTCTGTCTGTCTGTCTGTCTGTCTGTCTGTCTGTCTGTCTGATCCTCTGTCTAACAATCTGATTAGCCTAACTAAATGATAATACTAAATCTAAACTAGGATCACTGGTTTAGTAGAAGAATCAAGAGTTAAACCCCAGTATGAGCATAACCTTGCACTAGACACGCTCTATGTTTTTCCTTATTTCATCTTCATAGGTTCATGCTCATATTCTCGAAGGGTTTTTTATGCAGTAACCACATTCGCCATCCCATCCTGCAACACAACACTATACTTCCACCAGCAAAATATTGACTGAATTTGAACAAGCCAGAGGTCCGATGGGGGAACTTTTCATCAATCTTCATAATCATGCCTTTATCTTCGGGGCTTTGCTAGTCTTTACAGTCTCTACCGTGTGTAGCTCTTTTCATTTAGGTTTCTGCTGTTTACCTGACTACTACAGTGTGAGGTACATGCTGTAGTACGTGCTTTTCCATTTTGATAGGGGTGTATAATGTTTATATTAACATTGTTTCCTCCAGTGTTCCTTCCTTATCTGACCAGGCCACTTTAACTACAGTAGATTCAGACAAGACGAAAAACGAATGAAAAACTCAAGAGTCATTGGAGGATGGAATGAAGATGAACTAGAACTTCCCTCAGGAAAGGTGTTGTCTGTTAACATTGTAGAGATATTGACAGGTGACCGCACAGTTTTCTACCAATCAGCCAAGAGCCCGCTCTTACCTCAGGGTCTTTCTCCGTTAAAGTCCCCGTTGGATCGGTCATTTAGCTTTCTATTACCTGCCCCTTCTAGAGAGAGAACCACACAGTGAGACATAACACAATCAGAAAGTCTAGATGGATGTGGGGGTCATCTTGACCCCACTAGTAGCACCTCTAACCAGGGCCAGAGACCGCCGGGCTTGCCTCTTTTACAGAGGGTGTGTGACCATCCAGCGACAAGCTATGAGGAAGACAGGAGGACAAGAGGTACAGAATCAGCAGGTAGGAGGAACTCTAGCTGAATGCACCATTATTGCACCATATCAGTAATGAGTGGGTGGATTTGCTCAAATGCCCCCCCCCCCCCCCCCCCCCCCCCCCCCGCCCCCCCACAGCTATTCAGCAGGGACTCTCTGAGAAGATGAATTGACTAGCCTCATGGGAACCCTGAGAGATCATTAAAAAAAAGCTAACTATTTTTGAAAAGCATCAAACTGAGTCAACAACATGGGGTTGATGAGTTAGGCCACAGCATCAGAGTTAGAAAGGTGTTCCGTGATGTTCATCCTCTCAACATACCCCACATTCCTGGTTCCCATGCTTTTGGCTAAACTATGGAGCTTCATAGAGCCCAAATCCATGGCTGCAGGATGCAGTTTAGTGCTTTTACTGCAGGGCTAGAAGTAACTTCATGGCCCATTACCGGACACAGCTGGCTTAAAGACCATGCGGCCATTTGCAGCATGACACAGCGGTGATCCCATGCTTTGGTCTTGCCCTGACTCACATTGATCTGAAGGCCGTTAAGCCACGTATGAGATGTTGGAGCTATCCTCGTCGCCCAGTGCTTAACCAACAGACGGCACACTAGAACAAGAAATTTGCTTCCCACCAATGGCCTCATGGATTGATCTGATGAACTTGTCCTCTGGCCCCAAACACTCAACGGGTAATTCACACCAACTCTGGAGGGCTTAATACCTGTTAATGCTTGGTCTTAACTGGCGTGCTCCGCTGCCAGTTTGAGAGCCTCCCAGGGAGGTGCAGAGGCCAAGTCCTCGCTGGCCCGCACATGGATCATCTCTCCCTCCCCGCAGAGGGCAGAGTCACAGGTGAAACGGGAACAAGAGGGGGGTCCGGATACAGGGGAGGAGCGGGAAAGCCTCGCCGGAGCCGCCGGGCGCCACGTCTGACAGGTGATCTGGCAGCTTCTGCAGTCGGTGGGGAAAGGCAGACACAGGGAAAGGAAGACACAGGGAAAGAAAGTCATAGGGAAAGGCAGAAACAGGGAAAGAAAGACATAGGGAAAGGAAGACACAGGGAAAGAAAGACATAGGGAAAGGAAGACACAGGGAAAGGAAGACACAGGGAAAGAAAGACATAGGGAAAGAAAGACACAGGGAAAGGCAGAAACAGGGAAAGAAAGACACAGGGAAAGGCAGAAACAGGGAAAGAAAGACATAGGGAAAGGAAGACACAGGGAAAGGCAGAAACAGGGAAAGAAAGACATAGGGAAAGAAAGACATAGGGAAAGGAAGACACAGGGAAAGAAAGACATAGCAGAAGGCAGAATAGGGAAAGACAGACACAGGGAAAGGCTGACATAGTAAGAAGGGATGGAGTGTGCCGTCAAGGTCCCAGATCAAACGGCATAGCATTAACTCACAACTTCCACTGGTAAATGATCACATCATCCTTGAGCATTGACTGTTTTCAATATGTAAAGATACTGTTTGTGAACATGCCCGTGCTGTGGAGCACATACAATGGCAAGACGAGCTGTGGCGACGCAAGGTCTCATCTTCAGTAGAACACTTCTACTAACACTACTTTTCACCAGAGGAACTTTGCAGCCGATAGACTACGCCTCGAGTGGAACAGATGATTGAGCACATCTGCTGTTGTGCTGGTGGCCATCTTATCCAACATTTGACGTCAGTGGTCCTATGGGCACTTTCGGAATATCATTAGCTGTGCCCGTCAGGACGGCTCCGTCGACTGCCAGAAGGCCTATTGGTTAGGGTGGTTTCATCTCAGCTCAAGGTTGAAACCCCAAATCTGCAGTCTATCTGTAGAAGTAGGCATCCTTGAGCAACATGCCTAGTCCCTGCATGCACTTTAATGACATGTATCTGAAAAATATCACTGTGAGTCGCATTGGAGGAAGTATCTCTGGAATGATTTAATAGTAAGTAGAAATGTGCACAAAAACGGGAGGAGAAACAGGAAGAAAAGATAGATTGTAAAATGTACAATTTCAAAATCCAAGATGCCAACCATTCCTAAAAAATCCTTGTTTGTGTTACAGATTCGTTCCCTGCAGGCTCCTTGAGTCGCGTCTCATGCACCTGGAGAACACATCTGGTCTCAGGGCCGGTGATCAAACGCTTGCCATCGCTTCAGCTGAATAAGTAATGAGTTACCAACCTATATCTGTACCTTCTCTATAATGCACAACATGTCTATGTTTCACACTTTGTCACTGTTTAACAGACTATTTTGCATTAAATGAGGAAGTATTTATATAATCAATTGAGCATTATCTTATGTTCATATTGCACTTAACAATTATTTATCATAAACGGTCAGTAACATTTACATCTACATTTACACGTTTCTACTGAGCTGAGTATGGATTTTTCCAAGATTTATATCTAGATATTTCTTACCCTCCCTTATTTTGTATCTTTTTTTAATGACTTAAGTTTTTAGTGACACTCAAGTTTATTGTGCTGAATTAAGAAAGCACATACTATGTGATCCTCTTAGCACAATGATTATAAATGTATGAGTCAGAAATGCATTTGAGAGTAAATCCAATCAAATAGCAACTCATGCCTTAATCATCGAAGCATACTTGATGGGTTGTTGAGGCAATTTCAGACAATTATACTTTAATGGTTGCAAACTCTTTGAGTGAAGAGATAAGAAATGGTTACAGGCCAAGGGAGCCAAATTGTGTACTTGGTTGTATTGAACTTTCTTTCAAGAGGGTTTGTCTTTTGAGGTTTTGTGAGGAAAAAATTGAACAAAAGTTGAACTTCACATTATAATAAACTTTGACAACGCACAATCAATTTTGACAGAAGAACTTGCTAAACAAACATAAAGATTGGGTGAGCTTTGTCTCTGTCTTTAACATACATGTGTGAATGCATTAAATAATGAGCAGAAGAAGAAGGATTCTGGTGTAATCCAATGTCAGGACCAGTCTGTGAAATTGAAGAGAATGTGTATGGCTCATCTCTTGTTGCGTTTGCATTATTCCTTGACAGCAAAGCCAGACCTGTTTGTTAAGATTGCTCATGTCTGCAAAAGGGAGGCTTTGAATGCGTCTTTTTTTAAAGGTCCCGTCGGCTTTTGCACACTCGCCCCCTTGGCAGATTTTGACAGCCGCTAATTAGGTTATCCGCCTCTTCCTACCTAATGAACACAACCTCACACCATCCTGCCTCACGCTTGACATTTCTGTGGCAAAATGACTAGGCGTACACTCCTGCCACGAATGATAACTTATTTGTAGGCATTACATAGCCAATGGAAACAGTGCAAAGCCTATTTGCATTACCGAAAATCCATGTTCATCGTGACTTGCATTGAAGTTTAGCCTATTAAGGGAATAATCTTGACCTTGTGGCAGGTGCATTGTGAATAGCCGTTATGTCTGCATGGCCAGCTGATACAATAAGCTAAATAAATAATATGACATATGAATAAATGAACAGCCACCAGAAAAAAATATGCCATCATTGTATACTTATAATCAGAATCCACTGCAAATTATTATGACATGCATATAAATAATGGTCAATTCAGAAATATCCCCTAAGGTTGGTCATTACTTTCAAGGTACAAAACCAATGTCGAAACTAAGGTAGTATGTATATGTATATAGTACTAATGAATATCTAATGTTGACAACCCCGGAATAAACCCACCATATAAACCCATGTGAGGCAATTGCTTTTACTTTCCTTTACCTCTCTCCCAGCACGGTTCTTTAGCTCCCTCCCGTGGATAGTATGTTCATCTACACTTCAATGCAAATACGGTGTGAGCGTCTATTTTATAATAGTCTGGCAACGACTAATATAATTAATAGTACTACTTCGATTACTCAACCATTAATAAGGATGATGAAGAGAGACAATGTCAGTCAGTAATATGTTAAAGAAATATTCAATTATTTTGAAGGACCAAACCTGTCGTTATGAAATTGAAGTGGCTGGCTATAATCTTGGATCCAAGTCCTGCTATAGCAAATCATCTCGGTGGAAAGGGCAAGGAGCCTGGGACCGGTAACCCATTAATACACCGTGTTTCGGCGTGTTATGTGAGTGTAAGCTATTTCTACAGTGGCAAGTCTACACAATGTTGATTCTAAATCTTAACAGACCATTTGTATACACGGTCAGTGTACGAACAGGACGTTTGACCTTGTCTTCCCAACGGGAAAAGTGAACTTGTGCTGGCCAAGTTTGTTGTTCGCTTTTGGCCAATGACGCGCTCAGACAAAACCGCCTCCAGCATGAACACAATATGAAGCGAAATAAAGTGAAACACCCCGGCGTTCACCAAGTTTTAAATGTATCGGCTCATATATCATATGAGGATTTAGGTGATGAAGCTAAACGCCTACTTTGTGATACTACTGTACCAACAACTCAAACTACTATAGAGGCAGCTGATGGCAACACGTAGGCCTACATAGTAGACCTACACCTTTAAATTCAGAACTGCTAAAAGCAAACGGGGTTGTTGTTATATTTTATCACGGCTATTGTTATATCCATGCTGTTATTCATTTAGATGACCGAAGGCTTGTCATCACCCAGACGTTTATGTAACGCAGCGCCCAAAAAAAAAAAAAAAAAAATCCTTATGAAAATGATCAGCTAGAACTATAAGGTGTTACTTACATCCCCTTATTCCAAAAAGGGAGCCTACATTTTCCAACAGTTCCTGGCTGGCTCTCTCGCATGCGTCTGCGTGTTAAGTGGGGCTGGCATGCTTGGCTCTGTGCGATATGACAACTGTACATTTTAAATAATAAACTCGGGCTCGGTCGCAACCCAACAAGTGAACTGTGAGTGACTGAGACTCCTGGAAGACTACTGAACAATCAGCGGCCCAGAAGTGCTGAGTGAAGGGTCAGGGGTTGAGGCCGAAGGCAACTCCTTAATCATAATAATGGATTCTGCCAAAAATGTCTTGCTGCGTAAATGTGAAAAGAGAATTACCAAGATTGAACAAAGGTTTCACTTAGTTCCTTTCAATGCATTAAGTCCTTTCAATCAAATATAGGGTAGTGTGTGTGTGTGTGTGTGTGTGTGTGTGTGTGTGCGTGTGCGTGTGCGTGTGTGTGCATGTACAGCACCTGTACATTCATGTACAGGTGCTGTACATGAATGTTCTCCTTTTATGAACCTGGCCACCATCATTCTCATCACTAGGTCGTCTTCTTGACATTTTATTATAATTCTTTTTTTCTGATTCTAATCAAATACCGTGCAAATATATTTCTGATACAAAAAAGTTATCGCATCTTATTATCTCTGAATTTTGATTATTTATTTATTGTTACTGGTGGAAATAAGGGCTTCCATATTTTTGAGATTAACTGGAGTTATATCTGGTACTTGGGGATGATAACAAGATAGTTAATCCAACCAATACTGTACATAACTGTGGTACAAAGAAAACTAATATAAACATTTGCATGTAGGCCTACACAATTTATGTATTTTTTAGCAATGTGTTAAAGGTTCCATGGAACCTACTTTATGGATGCTTTAATATAGATATTAGTAGGCGCAAAACACAGTATTTGAAGACGTTCCCGAAATTCAGCCGTGGTGCAGAATTACAGCCACTACGAGCCAGTCGCACATTGAGCCTTCCCTAAATTCGCCGTTTCGGTGTCTGTAGCTTTAATGCAAATGAGGAGGAGAGAGGCGGGTCAAGGAGGAGGGTGGGGGTGTGGCCCTGAGCAGCTTGCAGCCACTGTGCCATGCGCTCTGTTTACAGTGCATGTATTCCAATGGCGAGGTGCACATAGCCTTTAGCCGTGTTCTGTAAATATTCTAGAACACACGGGAGTCCTGGAGCTCTATATCTAAATAATATCATATTACTCATAGATATCTATATCATATAATATATATTGTGGCAACCCGACCCCAACCCCCCGGGCTGGACGGCCCAGGGGAGAGGTTGGAGAGGGCGTGTACCGCCCCTGTCCAGCAGGTGAAGCCAGAGCACGCCCCCTCCACCCCAATAATCGGCGAAACAGGGAACACCTGCGGCGGAGAGCGAGGAGGGAGAGGTAACCCTTAAAAGAGATTTTCACCTGTCCCCCAAACAGAGTTGGAGCCGGGTGAAAGCGGACTAAACCCAGAGCTGCAGATGTACGAGGATCAGGAAGGTGAACCGAGACGGCCCGACAGGCTCCCAGCGGAACGCGCCCCCTCCAAGGACCAGTCGCCGTGCACCGGAACGCCGGCCCGACCGACCCCGACGTTACAGTATGTGTAATCACACACACACACACACACACGTGGCGCTCGCACGGTCGTGTCTCATTGGCGGGCCAAATTCTCTGGGCGGGCAAGGCAGGGAAAGGGGAGGAACTTAGATCCTTAATGACGACATATGGGACCACATTCCAAATCAGCGCGCTTGAGCCTCCGTTTTTTCAAAGGCGAGCAGAACACCTAGTGCTCGTTTTACACCGAACACAAGTTTTAGCCACTGGGGGACCATAGGCAGGCTAGGGGAACTCATATTTATGTTAGAAAACCTCCATAAAGTGAAATTTTCATTCCATTGGACCTTTAGATGTAATCAGCAAACTCAAATTTCATGTCAATTTTTACATATCTCTACCTTTCCCTATTATCGTGTCTTCTATTAACACCCCAACCATCACCACCAAACATTGTTCTTCATGCGAATGCAGAGGTATTGTTTCCAAACTCGAATGGTTTATTGGAAAGATTGTAATTCACAGCCAATCAGATCGCAAAAAAAGGAGCCAAAATAAACAATGGAAATTCAACCACAGAAAATTCTAATCTGGTGTGAAGAAGAAACAATTTGTTCAGAGATTTTGACAAAAAGTTGTTCTTATTGTTATTATTAAATGTATTATTTTATCATTTTAATATTATTATTAAAAGTATACCATAAAATGTTATCATATAATATGGTTAAAACTCAGAATTAATGAGTAAATGAATCTGCCGAGGAAGCAGTTGCGTTCCTTTGATAACACATGTGATTGGGTCAAATATCATTCAAGAAACGCCCTGAAAAGGGATGCCTCTTTTTGATTCGCCAACAAGGTCACGGCAACAAATTACGTAAACAACTGACAGCTTCACTTCTCCATCCCGAAAAGGCAGGGAGTCTAGGCTGTGAGAAGATGCTGGATTGTAGCGTTATAATCGCGTGAGAGACGCGATTTCCGGTCTCTTTCTTTCTCAGAGCAGTATGGGCCAGAAAATAGTTTCTGGAGCGAAAATAGTAAAACATGTCAAGAATAACAACAGCAACAAAAAAGAAAATACCTACGTAGTTGTGTTTTATTAGGATTTTGAAAAGGAGATATCCAAAAGATTAAACGGAAACGGATATGCCTTTAAAAGTAATCCACCCACCTCTAGCCGCTAGACCATGTCACTGAAAGCCCCGCCCCCCGCTCGCTGGCCAATAACGCTCATTTGGAGCATACCGTTCCATGCGTTCCGTCGTGAGATGAGAACGCTTGGGAACGAGGTTACCGAGAGTCTTCCAGCAGCACTTCAACTGGCCAGCGAGCTAACGCAAACAAGCAAGCAGTCGGTGTTGTGTATGTGTCTCTGCTCCTACAGCGCTGCATATTCCCGTGCAAACCCGCTTTCCCTTTTACATTTGTTTTATTTCTTCATTAGAAGCCACATAATACTACAAAACTGAAGTTGTCTTGTTAAAGGTAAGGTCATTTTTCGTGATTAAACCCGAGACGCTGTTTTTCCTCCAAAATGGCTGCTACTAGTTAGCTGAAGAACGGGCGACGATCGGCTTTAGCTGCCGATAGCTTGCTAGCCGGCTAGCTCGCTTCATCGAGCTTGTCTGTTTTCAGCGTAGTTTCAGTGAGAAGATGGCGTCGCAGCGATGCTATCTAACGTTACCCTTCACACTGCACTCGTTGTCGGCGAGGCACTATGAAGTACCACATGAAATGACTGACACGGTCAGTGTAGTTGGGGGCGACCCGACCTGAAGTAATCCATCACTGGTGAACACAACCGGGCGGCCGTTGACGCTCTCCGCCGTGCCCTCTTTTACTGAATAACGGTGAAGCAGGCTAACCTATTGGTTTCAAATAGATCTGGGGGCTGAAGCTATCAACGCACCCCACCAAAACAAGGACGCTGATCGCTTTTCCAGGCAATTGTTTTCTTATGACAGCAAGTGGGAATAAGATATCTCTCAGGTCTATGCCCAAATGTCGTGACGTCTGCAGCATCCTCTTCAGCTAATTAGCTAGCGAGTGACGTTAGCCCGTTAGCCAGTCTGCGATGGCTTTGTTGCAGATTCACCAAGGCCGACCGCCGATCATCATTTCACGTCAAATATATATGTGGCTCATTGCATTGCCTCTGACCTCGTCTCACTTAAGGCTAAAGTTACATTATTATGGAGCTTAGGAAAAAATAACAAGCCTTGGCGATTGACTACTGCGTCACATGTGCACGTTTCAGTATAATTTAACATGAGCAATGGCTGCATTTTGGACAGTGTATGTGCTTGTCTATGGCGACCGTCCAGCGGTTACAAATTCGTTGTCTTTTCTCCCACAGCACCGCTTTCCCCTCCATCCCCCGTTATTCTTATTCTTTTGAAGATTCCTTGTTGTCAAGCCGCCAAAGTGGAGAGTGTGATTGCAGAAGGGGGTGCTTCTCGTTTCAGGTAATGAAACTTAGAACATATGGACCTTTTCTCTACTAGCATGTATGAGCATTGGTAGGGATGGAATTTCCTGTCCTCACAAAAAAGCAGGATGTGCCATGTATCAAAATGGGCGTTGAATCACACGCTGGGAAAACAGCACAATTGGTAATTGGGGAAGAAAAGTGTAGCCTCTTAAACGATGTGTTCACAATAGCACTTTTCATGGGCTAAGCAGACACACAGCTTGTGTGGCTGTATAGTATAGTGAATGGGACTGGTCTCAGTGAAGCCCATGGCTCTTTATTTTGTGTTAAGAAAATAATTGGCTCAGTTGTCATTCAATATATAAACAATGATATTGACATGTTTTCACATTTCAACATGTTGTAATATGTTGTGTGAAACGAGTCCTATAGGCACATTTGACCTAAATGTAAATTATGCTCCACTCCAGTGGCAGGACAAATCTGCAGTAGTGAAATAACAGATGGAAATTAAACTCATGTTTCCACAACTATCGACAATGTACTGCATGCAGACATTCGGCAGATTAGTTCCTTGTTCTTGAGATACTAGTGTGAAACAGAAATTTTCTAAATGCATGGTTCCATAACAAAGCAAGCATCCTTCTTGTGGCGTTCATTGTATGCTTTACACTTTTTATTGATTTTAAATGCTATTGGTGGCCTAGGCATGCATGTGCCATCACATACCGGTAAAGGTTCAACATCATTATGAGGCTAGTCCCATTTAGCATCACGGATGACCTGAATCACAACATGCAACCTAAACACTAAAGACTAGTTATGATCTGCTCACCAAAAAGTGTATGTATCTGCCCAACCACATTCCTGTACACATTTGTCACACTACTTAAAATAGTTTTGACGTTTCAGCTTGCATGCTGAGTGTAAGTATTTACACTGTGCTGTAGACACTCAGACTGTGGACCTCGAGGATTTTGAACAGTGCCTATTTTTAGAAAAAGCACTTCCAACAATTGACAGAAACGGCATCACAAGTGGCATTCTGACTGCTGCGCGCTCTCTGTTGCCGCTCTCTACTGAATCACTCCATCAGTGTCATCCTGGGTCATCCTGGTAATTTTGGTTCTCGTCACCATGATAGTTTTGCTAATGTCGGCAGCAGTGTTCCAGACCATAGGAAGTGCAAAACTAATGCAATCCTCGTCGCAGCATGATGGTTGAATATCAGTCTTCCACAAACATTAATGCCTCTCCCGATGGCCGTCAATTTGTGTTACCAAGTGCGAGGCATTTGTGTCTAATTGGTTCTCTGTACAAAAACATTTCTCTTCGTGCATTCAAAACAAGGGATATTAACAACATGGATATTACAAATAAGAAGACGTTATGCGAGAGAGAGCGATAAAGGATCAGCTTATAAAGCACTAGTTATGTGTCGTCAATTAACAAGGCCATGCCTTATCTGCGTGACTCTCACTGACTACCCTATCTATAATTGATGTTGCTGTAAATGAAGCCAGACTGTCACCACGGCGACGTAGGCTTTGGGGAGGGAGGCTGTGTAGGGAGAGCTCAGTGCTGCGGCCCCAAGTCCTCTTGGGATCCCGGCTCATACTGGTACACGAGAGCTCTCCGTAGACAGGTGAAGCCTCGGTGTCCCAAGGTGGCGGCGCAGAGCGGTGCACGCGTGTGCATCTGGTGGGAAGTCCCGCGTCGTGCACTTGTTCGGTGAACTGAGTGTCCCTTTGCCCTGTGTCCCTGTGTGTGTGTGTTGTCCCAGTGCTTCTTCGGGGGGAGGAGGTGGTAGGAGTACACCTCAGCACTATCCCAAGACTGTCGGCAACAGGTGCGTCTCCCGGCACTTTAGCACAAACGCAACAGTAAACAACCACGATGCATGCCGTCGCGTAATGCCCCCCAGCTCATGTTATCAGTTGCTTTTGAGCGGTATCGTTGGTTAAAGACAGATAGGACCGCACTACTGGGGGTCGACATCATGGCTTTAAATGGCTACACTGGTTACTGCGTGTTCTCTGCCAATTAGTAGAACTAGAGGGGTACTTTGCTATGCTCACTAGCGTAGTGACTATGCTGACCACACAGTAGGCCTGAACGACAAGGCTACGGAGGAATGGAATTGAAAGGCCAGGTAATATTAAATGAATTAACCGGTTTCCTCCTGGCAAATGCAATGTTTCTGCCTTGATTCAGAAACGAGGCGTTTTTTTGCCAATCCGAACAATGAAGCTGTTAATTTGCACACAAATAGGAAAAAATTATGTATCGGTACTTGGATGGCGTGAATCAAATTCTGTTTGCTTTCCTTCATATTTTAATAATTAATTCAAATGAATTTTTGGCCAGACCATTTAAGTATTTATTCATTGAATATGTCTTCGGAGAAGTCCAAAGGCGACATCTCTCCATCTAAATAAAAATGCTGCCTTTCAATCTTAATGGCATGCCAAAGGCGATGTTGGCATATTATCCATTCAGGAAAACAAGTCATCTTGACTTGCATCTCCAATGCTCATAGTGCCGTTGGCTTTAGATGAGAGATAAGTTGCAGCCATAATTAGTTAAGCTACATGGGTTTATTACACATTTATGTGTGTAGTTTTACTTGGGTACCAAGTTCTGGTATACCAGTAGTTTGCATTTATGTCATTTGCCAGTTTCTTATACTGTGAATGTTCAAGACTGATCAAGAGATGGATTGATATATCTATTAGCAAACCAAGGATTTCTTTATTGAGAACCATAGGTTTACGGCGGTTACACAATATTTTAGGAAATGCGAGGCAACCATCGATCCGAGCCAGTGGACAGAAAGATGTTAATGTGTAGCGACATCATACTCAATCTGCCTTTTGTGTGTTTGTGCAGCGAGTTCCTGGGGAAAACCCCAGGGCAAAGCGTACAGAAATGGGTTCCTTCACGAAGCACTAGACGAGATGCCAACTCCAGCAACGAAAAAGAGCGACACGATGCAATCTTCAGGAAAGTGAGGGGGTAAGTGATGGAATCTACACACTGCACTAAAGGCAATTCCAAGACGGGTGCGTCAAGTTCTCTCCAATTAATGAGGGGGTTATACAGCCGTCACCCAGCAAATAAGTTCAGTGTTCAGAACCAAGCTGATCTTTACCGTTGTCTGACGCATGCTTCTCTTCTCCCCCAGCATACTAAACAAGCTCACGCCTGATAAGTTTGACAAGCTATGCCTTGAGCTCCTGAACGTGGGCGTAGATTCTAAACTCGTCCTTAAAGGAGTCATCTTGCTGGTAAGCGGCCTTCTGCTTTTCTACCCTTTAATTGTTTGCCTTGAAATGTCTGACTCCACCTGGCCACGGTAGTTCACCGGTCAGTAGAGCGAACGTATTCCCTTTTCAGTGATTTAACTCTGATCTCTCTCTCTCTTTTTCTCTTTCTCTTTCTCTTTCTCTTTCATCTGCATCCCTCAGATTGTAGACAAAGCACTAGAAGAGCCAAAGTATAGCTCGCTCTATGCTCAGCTATGTCTGCGCTTGGCAGAGGACGCACCAAACTTTGATGGCCCATCACCGGAGATCCAGTCAACCCAAAAGCAAAGCACAGTGAGTCCTGGCAGAAGAACGCTTACCATTTTGGTCTCCTTTTCTCTCATTAATACCAGAGCAATATCTAAATTGTGCTTTTTATAGATTAAGGAATATCGTCAAACCAGTTCATTGCACACTTAAGGTTCTTTCATCGTGACTCAATGGGTCCACAATGAGAGAAACACCAGTGAACATTTCTTTCTTCAATAAAGACTGATCTTTGTTGTCATTCTCCTCTTCTTCTTTAGACCTTCAGAAGGCTGCTGATTTCCAAGCTTCAAGATGAATTTGAAAACCGCGCCAGAAATGTTGAGCGTGAGTAACAACAACCACCTTCCTTAACACCCTGCCAACATCTCAGTACTGATCACAACCCCAACTGCCTGCTAACGTCCACCCCTCCCTCATCTCAGTACAGATCAAAACCCCAACTGTCTAATAAAATCCAGCCCTCCCTCATCTCAGTACCAATTACAACCCCAACTGTCTAATAACATCCAGCCCTCCGCGATCCTTCCCCGTTCTAAGTACTGGTCACAACTCCTACTGCCTGCTAACGTTCTGCCCTCTCTCCACAGTTTATGACAAACATGACAACCCGCTTACTTCTGAGGAGGAGGAGCAGCGGGCCATCGCCAAGATCAAAATGCTTGGCAACATTAAATTCATCGGGGAACTTGGCAAGCTGGACCTCATCCATGAATCTATCCTTCATAAGTGCATCAAAACAGTACGTCTGCTCCCATTTCATCGGGCGTTTTTCATGAAGCGGTATAAAACAAGTGACTGTAAAACGGTCGGTGCATACTGATGTTCACATTAAAGCCCTGGTTTTAACAGCCCGCTAATGACGGTGTCTATCAATGTGTATAGTTAGAAACGCTAAAGATACCTCGGCTATTAGCACATGCCATGCTATCAAGGCACTGAATTTGTATAGCAAAGACATCTGGGAAAGTCATAGACAGTAATAGTCATAGTCGGACGTCTTTGCTTGTAACACGTAAGATCCTCATAGCAGTCTTGCATAAGAGCCTAATAAGGCAGTGTAGCGGCATACAGCCTTGTGCACAGTCAGTGATGCTCCCGACATCCCTATTTCCTTGAATCCCTAACGTGGGCGTGGCTTTGTTGTCTTCCTCTTCTGTCTGCAGCTTCTGGAAAAGAAGAAGAGAGTCCAGCTCAAGGATATGGGGGAAGATCTGGAGTGCCTCTGTCAGATAATGCGCACTGTAGGGCCGAGACTCGACCATGAGAAAGCCAAGGTAGGCAGCCTCCCCACCTCCCCCGTTCAACCCCCCCAGCGCTGAGGGAGGCTGCGTAGCCTCCATGTTTTAATAGGTTTTATACAGTCGCTCCTTCCAAGCAAATGGGTCCTGTTTCCAGTATCCCTGAAGTAATCTATTGTAGTTTGTGAAAACGGAAAGGTAAACGCATGTCTGTCCTCTGAGGTAAGAGCTTAAGATCAGTCTGTGTGGCTGCGGCCGCCGGCTTTCCTCCAGCCAGGGCCAGTGTTAACGCAGACCCTCCTCTGTGTCAGTAAACTAAGGCTGGCCCCCGAACCCACCCTAATACTGACTCTCCTCCACTCCTCCACAGTCTTTAATGGATCAGTACTTTGGCCGTATGCTGTCCTTAATGAACAACAAGGAGTTGCCTGCCAGGATCCGCTTCCTACTGCAGGACACGATGGAGCTGCGAGAAAACAACTGGATTCCCCGCAAGGCCTTCATCGACAACGGACCAAAGACCATCCACCAGATCCGTCAGGAAGCAGTGAAAGTGAGTGAGCTTAAAGAAAGGCCTTTTTATGGTCCCACGTTCCCGCAACGCAGTGACCACGCAGACGCTTCAACGCAGTCGTGAACCTTTATGGTTCTGCGGCGGGTTTTAGATAGCGGACCAATCACAGCCCTTGCTGCTGCGTCGCCTCGACGGAAGGTTACGATTTTTGGGAGCCGCACGTCCGGCCCTTGCGGTGGACGCAAGGAGGGTCCGCAAGGACGTAAGGGGTCCGTAACCCGCTTGCGTTGCGTGAACGTGGGACCATAAAGAGCCCTTAAGGCCGCCACATGGGTGTACATCCTGGGTGCAAAGTGAACCGGGGCGAATGGCCCTGGGTGTAGATATATACCCGCCGTTAACAAACAACTGATGAAATGGGATACTTTGACGTAGTAAGAATTGTAAAAACAAGAATACAGTCCAGCTTAAATGCTGCTCTCTTTAGGATACTTGACTATTTCTCTGTATAGAACTCTTGGAACACGGAAGGATTATCACATAATTGGTTGAACAGAAATATGTGATATAATATAAAATGTGGGTCTAACATTTAAGTGGGACTGTGTGTTGTATTTGTATTATAAAGACCCATGCCACTTAAACATTATATTTTCAATGTACAATACTTTAACTATTTTGTTGTCCCGTGTGTGTTTGTGTGTGTGTAGGATTTGGGTGTCTTCATTCCAGCACCCATGTCTCACGGGATGAGGATGGAATTCTTCCTGGAAGGCCCCTTCATGCCCAACCGGATGAAATTAGACAGGGAGACTCTCGGAGGATTGGCGGAAATGTTTGGACAGATGCCAGGTACGTGGCTCCGTCCTATGTCTTTGTGGGTCTGTGTTTGTGGTTGATGACGTCAAAGGAAATGTGGGCTTCCTGTCGAAAGCCCCTTTTACACATGCATGCTGTCCCTGTAATACTCCGGGATATTTCCTGCATGGGTTCATGTATAAATGGGAACAGTAAAAGAAATTGCAAATTTCTTTTTTTTCGAAAATCAAATTTTCCCTGCTCGAGACCTAGTGACATTGACGGATCACTGCCGGTATGGCTGTATTGTAAATGAAAGCAGTAACATTGAGAGCCACTTTAAGAATTATGTCCGTCTGATGTAAGATTCGTTCTCGTGGAGCGAGCAGCTGGCACCCATAAGTGTTCCAATACCGCCTTCTGCTTGACAGCCCCTTGGAACATGAACTTTGACATTGCTATGCAATGTGTGAAAGGGAGCAAGACTGATGTGTTACAGGACATGGCTGCATGTGTGAAAAGGGAAATCACTAGCAGTTGGGGCTGAACGATTTGGGGAAATAATCTAATTCTGATTATTTTGACCAATATTGCGATTGCGATTTTTATAATTTATTAAGTTCCTTATGTTGTGTATTATTCAGTGAAAAATAAATAAATCATTCTTTAGTATGACCAACACAACATTGGAAGCAGTCAACATAAAAACTGCTCTTTCATTTAGGCCAGGCCGATGTGTTGAGATTAATTTATATTATAAGCTTCTTTATGTAACTATTGAATTGTAAAATAAAAATGAATGAATCGTACTGATTTCCAGTCAGTAACGGTAACAAATAATCTTCAATTTTATTTATTTTTATTTATTTTATCGCAACCTTTTGCGATTTGCATATCGCGTTCTATGACATCGCGGTTTCGATTTGAATTCCATTAATCGTTCAGCCCTACTAGCAGTGGCTGAGATGTTATGGCAGTGATTGAGCAGGAGCTGCGTGAAAGGGGCTATGCTAAAGACCCGTCTGGCTCCTGGTCTTTCCAGGAGGTGGGATCGGGACCGGCCCAGGGGTCATTCAGGACAGGTACTCTCCCACCATGGGGCGCCACCGAAGCAACCCGCTCTTCAACGGCCACAGCGGCCACACCACCCCTCCGCCGCAGTCTCAGTTCGACATGGGGGCCAAGTCTTTTGTCAAGTCTAACCAGGTAGCCCATCTACCCCCCCACCCTTTTGTGTTGTGGTTTCTAGAGCTGGTGTTCTTCACACAGGATGTCCTTTGATGCTCTCCTCCCAAGTTTCATGCGATGCTTCGACCTCGGGAGTGGTTTCTGATCAAACGTCCGGGTCTTTGTAGTTTGCAATGTCGAGCAGTTTTTTTTTTTTTTTAGAGTACACATTATTGGATCTCCACGCTTTTATTCCTCTCTACCTTCTAACCCAATGCGTATGGGTCTCTGTCGGTCAGGTTCAGAACCAGCATTTTCACAACCAGAACCACTTGGCCCAACAGCAGTCCCAGTCCAAGGACCTGGCGCCCCGCTTCAGCAAGAAAGGGCAGCTCACTGCAGACGAGGTACTCACCAGCCCCCACTGCCCCCATAGCCTGTGAACAAACTGAAGTAAGCGTGGCAGCTCCGGTGTTTCTGGATAAGAAGCTCCATAGAGGACAAACCCACCCCCCACGTTTGCACCTCCGAGCTGATTTCACGAGGTGGTGTTTATATTCATATCAAAACATACAATACACATTTTAGATTAATGTTATTTGTTTTTATTTTATTAAAGATATTGCAGTTGATTCATAAACCCTTGGATAACAACGACTCATTGGAATCAGTTGAGATGTGTAAACGTTGAAGTGCTGTTGATCTAGAAAAACCGCAGCTCCCCGTTTTACTTGTATTTGTTTACGGGCCGGTCTTCACCTCTCCAATATGGCGATGTTGACGTCCGACCCAATGGCCAATGCGGCATCAATGTACCAAAATCTATGACGTCTACAACCCCAGAAGTCATGGACAGCGATGATAAAAAAAACACGCGTCATTCGAAGGGTTGCTACCTGCAGTCAGTTCTATTTTTACCTCTTCGCCACTTTTACCATCTCGCTCGCTCTCTCACCGACTCAATCTCTGCTGCCGTCATTCCCTCTTTGTTCTTGTTCTCTGTTCTGTACTCAAGCTGGCAGCTGGTCCGCTGAATGCGACTATGAGAGATGAGGGGGTGTGACTGTCTTTGGCAGTTTAGACTAGAAACAGTTCCTCACGGTTCACCTAGACCTTCGTGGTCGACCTAGGCGCGGTGGCATCGCACCCCTAGTTCTCCAGGTGGTTGTCTGTATATTAATGATGCGCGAATGACATGACAAAGTGCCACGTTATACCCACCACATAGGGTATTTACCAAACCTATGTGTAAAGGCTCCTCTCCTTTCAAAAGATACGTGAGCACGCTCGCTGTTGTTTTCAACACACGTTTGAAAAGAGAACAATGTAATGTTGACGAAGGATCGATCAAGTCGGGCTTGTGACATCGCGGGCATCTCGGGGTACCGTGACGGCGAGACGGCGACGGCGGGCGCCGTCTTGATGCCGTTGCGTGTGTGTGTGTTCTAACGCTGCCCGTCGTTCTGCACCTCTTGTGTCCTGGAGCAGATCAGCTTGAGGCCGGCCCAGTCCTTCCAGCTGGTGCCCAAGCTCCAGCCCCAGTCGCCCGCCATGATCCCTCCCAGCGCCCAGCTCCCGCGCACCCAAACCCCCCCTCTGGGACAGGTGAGACTCACTTCCCCCCAGGGCCTCACCTGTGTAGTCAACCTTGAGCATGATGCCCTGCCAGCTGTCACACTCTGTAAGGGATTCAGCATCTGGAACAAAGGCAGTCTCTATTGGATAAGAAATAAGAAAAATTATTATGCAGTTATTATTGCATAATAATTAAAAAAATATTTATTAAAGGGGACATGTTATGCCACATGGGGCAGATTTTCGAAACGGCTTGTAAGGCTAATCCCACTCACACCTGGTGGCATAATATTTTTAAATATATTTTTTTATACATCGGTGGTCAAGGCCCTTACTGTTGATAAGGCCTTGACCATGCAGTGCTGGGGGAAACGCTGCAAGGCTCTAACAGTGATCGGCCGTCTCCCCAGCCTCCACAGCTCGGCCTGAAGACCAACCCCCCGCCCATCCAGGAGAAACCCCAGAAGATCAGCAAGAAGCCTCCGCCCACGAAGGAGGAGCTGATGAAGATGACGGTATGCTCTGCTCCTCGTCGGCGCCACCTGCAGCACAGTCAGGCTCTTCACAGGGCTTCACCAGCCCTCCAGAGTGTCTGGGAACAGGGGCTTATTGCACTCTACACGGGACAGGACCAGTGCCTCAGAACACTGTTTTCACCCCCACAAGGGGCTTCTGCTGTTGAACATAAGAGGCCATTTCAAATCAAACGAGGGAATATAAGAATGTTAATAGCAATGGTAATGACGGTGTTATATTAACGTAAAGGTTGTAATCAGCGATGACGGGTGACGTCACTCCTGTGGGTATTTGAAGGGAGATCCCAAACAAACGGAGCCAGCTCGGCCCTCCCTTCGGTGTCACGATGGCAGCGCAAAACCCCACAACACCCACCCCTTGTCGGTGATTGGTTGGAATACTATTTCTTTTGGTTTTAAGTGGTTGGTAGTATCATTTTGTTTTTGTGTACGATCTCGGGAGCCCAGGCTGCCTACAGAGATGTGTGTTTTTGATGGCCGGCTTACAGGGTGGGCAGCTAGCGGATCGTGAGGAAAGATCAGATGAATGTGATCATTTTTGTTTCGGCCTAGCATCGCTGATACAACCATTAACATAATAGGACATTTCAAATCAAATGAGGGAATATAAGAATCTAAGTAACAGTGGTAATGACTACAATATATACAGTTAGTAGTTGTTTTATATCAACTTAAATTATATATGATATTATACAAAATAAATAAAACATGAATTCAATAACATGCACGTCCCAACAAGCTCAGTTCGAGGCGCGGTTGATTGACGTTCCCGCCCTCCACAGGAGACCATCATGGCGGACTACCTGAACACCAAGAGCCTGGCGGACGCGGCCGGCGGCGTGCGGGACATGAAGGCGCCCAAGCACTTCCTGCCCGAGATGCTGAGCAAGATGATGGTGTGCTCCCTGGACCGGCCGGACGAGGACCGCGAGCATGTCAGCACGCTGATCCACGCCCTGCGCGCCGACGGCCTGATCACCGCAGAGAACTTCATGCAGGTAGTTCACCCCCCCCCGGTCGCTTCAGGTGCCCGCAGACGACTAACACACACACACACACACACACACACACACACACACACACACACACACACACACACACACACACACACACACACACACACACACACACACACACACACACACACACACACACTAACAGGTTTTAGTTCTTGCGGGTGAGCCTGTTTGGCTGCTTTCAACTTCACTTTCACGTCTCCCTTAACTTTCCACTGTCGCCGTCTTCTCTGTCCATTGTAGGGAACTAAACGATCTATTCACTTATTTTGAACTAATGGAACGCAATCTAGTTTAGTTGATATCAGTGCGTCGTTAAAGATGCATCATAATTGGTGTTTATTACTATAATTGGTACCCTCTCATAGGTCCACTCGGATCCAATGCTCCCTTTCTCCCGCTGCCCCCTGCAGCATGTAACGCGGACACAGGAACAAACGAAGACGCCACATTAACGACGCACATTCCCCGCCAAATAGACACAACGCAACCCGCAGAAACACCCAAAGCGCACAACTCAAGATGACAGAGGGGTCCCTGTCGGAGTCTCTTCCGACAGGAAAACTCATCTTCATTCCCCCCCCCCCCCGCAGGCCTTCCTCAGCGTGCTGGACCAGTGCCCCAAGATCGAGGTGGACACGCCGCTGGTCAAGTCCTACCTGGCCCAGTTTGCGGCGCGGGCGGTGATGGCCGAGCTGGTGAACATGGCAGAGCTGGCCCACCCGCTGGAGAACGGCACCCACTTCCCGCTGTTCCTGCTGTGTCTGCAGCAGATGGCCAAGCTGAAGGACCGCGAGTGGCTCACCGACCTCTTCCAGCACAGCAAGGTCAACATGCAGAAGATGCTCCCCGGTACGGCCCCCCACCCCGTCTGACTCCTGTTGCACACGGGGTCGGAGGGTCAGCCCCGATAACCCAATGACGGTGAACCACCGTACGAATACTGCACAAAGTCCTTGCTAGGTGACATATTATGCCACCAGGTTGTGAGTGTGATTAGCCGTTACACGCCCTTTTGAAAATCGGGCTGTTACGACATCACAAGTGGGCGTGTCCACCTAGATGTGTGACGGAGAGATGAGCAACGTTTGCTCCAGTCCACTGGGCAGGCTGGTAGGCTGATCTATCCAGCACACATCTAGGTGGACACGCCCACCTGTGATGTCAGAAGAGCCCGATTTTCAAAACGGCGTGTAACGGCTGATCCCACTCACACCTGGTGGTATAATATGTCACCTTCAAGTGAAGCCTCGAAAGAGGGTTATGATGATTTGATCACCAGGATGACAGACTTTAATTTTTTTCTCCGTACTTTCAGTAGCGAGGATCATAATTACAATTAGGGCATTTAGCAGACGCTTTTATCCAAAGCGACTTACATCAGTTAATATACACATTGACACACCGACGGCAGAGTCAACCATGCAAGGCGACAGCCAGCTCGTCAGGAGCAGTTAGGGTTAAGTGTCTTGCTCAGGGACACATCAACAATCAGCTAGGAGGAGCTGGGGATCGAACTAGCGACCTTTCGGTTACAAGGCAACTGCTCTACCTCCTGAGCTAAGCCGACCCCTTCATCATGTCTTTCGATCGTCCCTGATCCCCCAGACACTAACCCAACCCCGGTGTTGTTTTAGAAATCGACCAGAACAAGGACCGCATGCTGGAGATCCTGGAGGGGAAGGGCCTGAGCTTCCTGTTCCCCCTGCTCAAGCTGGAGAAGGAGCTCCTGAAGCAGATCAAGGCGGACCCCTCTCCACAGTCCATCTACAAGTGGATCAAAGACAACATCTCCCCCCGGCTGCACACAGACAAGGGCTTCGTCAACATCCTCATGACCAGGTACCGTCCTCTGCCCCCCGACGCCGCAGTCATGACAACATGTGGACGCGTTTCCGTTTTCGAAACCACTGCGTTTGGTTTCAAATCTGCTCGTTATGCGGCCATAATGTGTGCACCCATTGCACTCCTCACCCTCGCAGGAAGGAGGGATCCCCCTTTTTCCGTTGGGTTCCTTGCTCTTTAAGAGGGGGCGCCGTAGGACGTGAGCCCGTTGGACGACTGTAATCAAGGGCCATACAATTAAAACGGACTCGAGGAATTTGACCCGACTGACGGCTCCTCCTCCTCCTCCTCCTCCTCCTCAGCTTCCTCCAGTACATCTCCCTGGAGCTGAGCGTCGCCGAGGGCGACGACCAGCTGTCGACCCCGAGCAAGGAGCAGCTGGAGGAGGAGAGACTGCTGCTGCTGGCCTTCAAGCCCGTCATGCAGAAGTTCCTCCACGACCACACCCAGCTGCAGGTGGGGGCCCTGTACGCCCTGCAGGTCCACTGCAACGCCAGCGGCTTCCCCAAAGGTACGCTTCCCTTGCCGCCGCCCCCCCCTAACCCTTTAAAGGGGACACATTAAACCACCGGGTGTGAGTGCGACTGGCCTTACGAGCCGTTTTGAAAACCGGCCTCTTATGACATCACAAGTGGGCGGGTCCACCTGGATCTGTGCTGGGTAGACGAGCAACGTTCACTTCAGTCCACTGGGTGGGCTGGTCGACTGATCTATCCGTCACACGTCTAGGTGGACACGCCCACTAGTGATGTCATGTGGGGCAGATTTTCGAAACGGTTCGTAAGGCCAATCACACTCACACCTGGTGCTATAGTATGTCCCCTTTAAAGGTCCCACCAGGTATGAGTTTCATTAGCCTTACGAGCCGTTTTGAAAAAATCGGCCTCTTATGACATCACAAGTGGGCGGGTCCACCTGGATGTGTGCCGGATAGATCGGCCTACCCAGTGGACCGTGGCAAAACGTTGCTCAACTATCCGTCGCACATCTAGGTGGACACGCCCACTTGTGATGTCAGAAGAGGCAGATTTTCAACACGCCTTGTGAGGCTAATCACGCTCACACCTGGTGGCATGTCACGGGAGCTTAACCAATGACTGATGTGTCACTATGCGCTGTTGGTTGCCCCAGTCGCCCTGTTATGATGAATCGGACGATGCAGACAACAGCACTTTTTTTTTTAAGGTTAAGATATTTACCGTGACGGCCGTTTGCACGAGATCGGTGTGTGTTTCCCGGTTTATCATCCATTTCTAAAATAAAGATTGTATTAATCTGACTTAAATTGGCTTTGGCCGGAGAGACGTTGTATTTGTGTTGGACGTGACCGCCCTCCTCATGTCTGACTGTCTCCGTCCACAGGCATGCTGCTGCGATACTTTGTCAACTTTTACGACATGGAAATCATTGAAGAAGAAGCCTTCCTCGCATGGAAAGAAGACATCACCCAAGAATTCCCTGGAAAAGGAAAAGCTCTGTTCCAGGTGAATGCAAAATATTAACTATTGACCTTTGGAAAAGGGGTAGGATTAAATAAGTTCTTCATACTCCTTTCCAGGCATATCAATTGACTATATGTAATATGCATTTTTATTTTTCTCTTTTGTGAAATAATTGAACATCGTATTTTTTTTATTGATTCTTCGTGCTTTTCATTTCATTTTGTATTTTTGATACGTTTCATTTTGATATGTCTGAAATAAATGTAAACAATTCAACGCTAATTCACTCCTGGCGGAAGTATGAGAGATGAGCCCTTTCTTCATCACAGCTCGGTCCTGAAATGTAAAACGCGGTTCATCTGGAATGGACTGGACTGGGTTCGCTCAATCCTAACGGCGTGTTCTCTTTGTCGCCCCCTGCAGGTCAATCAGTGGCTCACCTGGCTGGAGACTGCTGAGGAGGAGGAGTCTGAGGACGACGCAGACTGATCAACCATTCAGAAGCAGGCGTTGGAGTGAACCTCGTCCAGCTAGTATTCCACTCTGCCTCTCCTGTTGTATTAGGCTCTGTAAGCTTCATGTAACCACTTCCACGTGGCACTCGGCTGCTTGTGTATCGTGAAAAAAACAGTAGAAAACCAACGCATGTACGACAGTTTGTTACCACCTAAGACTATTCCTTCCCTATGGTACGCTAAGAACGGCATTCTGCTCACTGGATGATTCGCATTGGACCTCTGTCCCTATTGGTTACATAAATTCTAAACCGTGACTCAATGTTGTAGTTTCTTTTGGTTTGGGCTTTTTTTTGTCTCGTGTTGACCGTGCTATCCTTCCATTTTGTTAATTTTTAACTGTTTACTTGATTTGGCCTTTCCCTTAACGTTAAGTCATGGTTCCATTTAGGATTACGTTTCATTTTTCGTTGGAGTGAGCCTACAGCGAAAAGTAGGATGGGTTTTATGTTGTGTTATAATATGACGTGACTATGCCGGAATAAAAGCATTTTAGCGGAGCTATAGCACCAACACTGGCCCCAACCATAGTAACGACTATAATTTCTCCTGCAGTCGCTAAATTAGAAGCTGGGGAAAAATATTGGATTTAAAGTGTCGTCTGTCGGTCACCCTGTGCTTTAACCTTTATTTTTATTATTTGTTCTTTTAAAGCCAAGTGCTCTTTGTAGACACCCTAGATGATCCTGAGCAGCTTCCATTTGCGTTTCTATTTTGGTTTCTCTCGCCCTCCCTCTGTTGGGCATCGATCAGCAGCATTCTAGATACCCCCCATTCCCCAAGACCAGTGGTCGTCCTCCATTCTACACCTTAGAACTCGATCAAGTGTAATGGTAGACACGCCGCCCTCATACTTCAGACGTCGCCTGTGTTTCTACCTCTTAGTTAGATGGGCTTTGGTATGGCTTTGTTTTCATCGTTTGTGTGTGCTGGGATGATGGCAACTGATCTTGGAGCTCCAACCAATCAGTGGATAGTATCTGGTCCATAGCCCCTGGCTTCAATGCCCAATACGTTCAACTGAAGCTGACTTTTCTCCCGATTGATGAAGAGTGTGTGTGGTTGTGAGGGAGGCGGTTGAGAAGGATATTTTAATCGGGCAACTGCGTCGGTCGTAGACCTCTTGCACAGAACCTCTTCCTGAAAACATATTTTTCTTTTTAAGTGACCATGTGAGTGTGGCCTCCTGGTATTTCTGTTAAAATGGAAACATGAAATAATTCTGAATTTGTATTTTTTTTTTTCTGCATTCATAAAATGAACCAACGATCTGATCAATTCATTTATTGGTCATTCCCCTTCTCAGAAAGAGAAACAGCGGAAAAAATGCTAAATCATGAGATGTTGACTTCGCCCCCTGAAAAGTTTGCAAGTGTTCTCACCAGCCATGCTTGTGGGTTTGAATCATGTTGTGGGGTGTTCATAAGAACTGTACATTTCTACTGCTTTAATATCAATAAAGTCCCTTACATGAGCACCACAACTTTTTCTTTTCTCTTTATTTCTCCTGTCGCTCATCTTAAATGGGTCATGCGACTTTTATGTGTTTTCATAACAATGCTGTCCAGCATAAAATGGTCACCATCTGATACGACGTACTCAGGAAAAGTAAAGGATTATTCAACAGGAACCAAACCACCCTGCCTCGTTTAACCACTAGAGGGAGTCGATACAAAGCAAACCAGTTTTTTTCCTTTCAGTGACGTGTCTCAAGTAACTTAGGATAAAAGCCTCCAAATGAGTAAATGGTAACTAGTTACTTACTCTTCTAACAATCCTGAACACTGACTGGTGTTTCAGTGGTCTGCACTGATATTTCATTCAGACTTTGTCGTGACGCGTCCTCATCTAAAGTACACTTTAAAGTCGCACTGTGCCTCATTATCCTCCCTCGGTGTCAAAGGTTCTCGCCGATCCACGTCTCTCTGTTCCGCAACGGCCCACGGTCACAGCCCCGGCCAATGGATCAGGGAGGGGCGCTTTGGTCCGCGTTACTCCTCGTCCGTTGGGATCCAGAAGTAATCCACCACCTTCCTGCTCCGTCGTGGGGGGGCGGAGTCAGGCCCCTCTCCTCCCATGACGGGCAGGTCGCCGAAGTGGGGGGGCCCGAGGTTCCTCCCCTGCTGGGGGGCGGACACCCTCAACATGGTTCTGGAGGGGTGGGGGGTCAAATGGTTGGTTGGGTGGAGGCATATCCCTCGAATAAGCACTTGACCTCGGATAAAATGTATTATTTATTCAGGTTCATTAGGATTTGCTTCAATTTGATGAATTGGGACCAAAATCACCCACGTTTTAGATAAATGTTCACTTTAGACATGTCTTCTCAAATTGTTATCACTTGATAACGTCTAACAGTTAATGTAGGCAGTGGAAATCCCCCCAAATATCTAGCATATAGTTTTGAAGTTTTAAGATAATCTTCAACCACTTGCTGTTAGAAAACAAATTGTTATCAACTGTTATCGTCTAAAAGTTAAATGAAGACAGCGGACATTTCCCCGAATATCTTCAACCACATGCTGGTAGAAAACGCTAGAAACTTGTTTTGCAGAAAAATATTGACGTGTCCTTGTGGTTGCCGTGGGTTACCTGGAAGGGCTTCGGTCTGCATCCTCTGGATTGGGTTCAGGAGTTGAGATGTACACGGGGTCACCTTCCTGTGGGGTCACATCACAGGAAATGACTTGCAAAGTCAACAAATATTTTATGTCATTACATCCTGCACGTTTTCAGTGAATTAATTACATGCAAAACAACAGGTACAATATAAAAACAAGGGTGCATTAAAAGTCTTAAATGTCAGTGCAACAAATTTATTTTCTACTTAATTCAGGAATTTCGTTCATTTTCATGGAACTACACATATATACAACAATTACAACCTAAGGTTTATTGAACAAACTAAATTATATCATGAAAATTATTGTTTTCTTAAGGGGCCATTATAAATTAAACTGGCCCCTTTCACATATGCAAGAACTGGGAACTGGCTGGCTGTTAAAACCATATTACATCTATATCATTATTATATATACAATAAAAACAGCCAATATTTGGTTATATTACTTGTGAACACCGTTTTACCAACTTTTTGTGTCCCTTTGTAGATATGAATGTGCATACTGGTATGTATTCTTACTTATCTGATCACCGTTATGTCCAACATATTGTACACAACTATTTGTGTACAATATGGGAGGCAGTAGCTCAGGAGGTAGAGCGGGTAAGCTGGTAACCGCAAGTTTGCTAGTTGGATCCCAGGCTCGAGTGTCGCTGAGCAAGGCACCTAACCCTAACGGCTCCTGACGAGATGGCTGTCACCGTGCATCGTTGACTCCGCCATCGGTGTGCATGAATGGGTGAATTTCAGGCAATATTGTAAAGTGTCTATATAAATGCAGTCCATTTACCATTTTGAAAACAAGTGCTCACCGTGAAATTCCTTGCGCTGCCGTTGGGGTTCTTCAGAATCTTGACCCGCTGGTCGCTCTCGGTCATGCAGAGGAAGTAGCTCTTAATGTTGGCTTGGCACTGGGGGTACAGCAGTATAAACGTCTGACTACCTCCAAACACTGGAAGGCCTGCACTCACATCACAGTGATCACAGTGTCTACAATAGTGACCCTGTAATATACTCACCTGTCTGAAAGACCACTGAGGCGTCCTCGTAGGAAACTGTTAGAAGACTAGTGAACCAGTAAACCAGTGAAGATAAGTCTACTACGCATGCCCTGGTACTGGTACGAGCAGCCCATCATGAGTGTGATGAGAGATAACTGTGTTTGTCCTACGATGACACCTCTGTGAAAATCAATTACATAGAAACTTGGCCGTGCAGCATTTTGAACTTCTTTGTAGCTGCTCCGCTTTCGGTTGTATACTATTTATTGTTCTCAGCCTCACTTGTAAGTGGCTTTGGGTAAAGACATCTGCTTAATGTAAATTGGTCGTAAGTAACATAGGATTCACTTACAGAGTCCCTCTTGATATCGGAAAACAAATGCATTGACAAACGCCTACACTCCCAACAACTCTTTCGCCTCCTAGACTAAGAGGCGCCGAAGATATATTTATGTAGGAATTGATCGCAGCCAGGCAAGCCGCCATACCTTTCTGGTAAGGCGTCAGCAAACCTTTAGCGCCCTATCTGATCAATACATCCAACTCAGGATGAAACCACAAAACATCCAGCAGTTTGACTATCAGTCCGAAGTGCATTACGGCAGCAGTTCTTAAGCTCTTTGGCCCTGACCCCATTATAGGTCCGATCGCAAGGAATATCAGTCCGACCTTCACTGGGAAATAATTGATTTCCACATACAGTATGGGTACGACCTTACGTCGAGCCAATGAGATGTAATGACTAAGTGATGCTAATGCTCTCTTTGCTCCTGCCGATTTCCGGTCGGAAATAAAGCAAAAACATGTCTTCATTGATATTCCTTGAGTACAAGTCAGCCTATTTCAGTCAAAATGGTTTGAAATGGACTCCTATACCGCCAAACCGATTCTGATAGTTA
>NC_136942.1:3894835-3999835 GCF_949987615.1 Pollachius pollachius | reverse complement strand
GATAGGATTTTTAAGAGACAAAATAAGCTTAAAAAAAATAAGATGGACTTCATGAATACTCAGAGTAAGATGTCTAGCTCCTATCATTATATATATATTTTTTCTTTTTGCACTATGCACTGTTGTGCGCTCTAATACATGTCTGTGACTCTGATATTTAATCGGATACCAATTTCTTGTTATTGCTGTGTTGTTTCCCTTGTTAAGCATGAAAACCTCTGGATTCTGATTGGTGGCCGCTGCCTCCTTCCTCCTTCCTCCTCCTCCTCCTCCTCTCCTACCTCCTTGACCTGGGCCAGAAGCTCCTGGTTGAGGTTCCTCAGGTTCCTCATGGTCAGTTCGTTCTCCGTGCGCATCATGATTCGCTCCATGTGGATCTCGTTGGATAAATACTTGTTCTCCTTCTTCAGGTCCTCACATTCCTGGAGGAGGGGCCAGGTCCAGAGAAGAACATGATATTAATAATAATAATAATAATAATAATAATAATAATAGGAGGGTTTTGAGTAGAGATTTGAAAGTGGACAGTGAAGTGCATTGACGAAGTGCAAGTGGAAGGGAGTTCCCGAGTTTTTATTAGTCACGCTACACGCCATGCCTACAGCCACATGGTTTGAGAGCACAGGCTGCTAAAGGGGAACCATGAAGGAAATCAGGCCAGATCCTAACTCCTTATGATCGGCTGTGCCTCTTATACACTCAACAAACGTATCTACAAATGCAGTGGTTAATTATGTGTTTGTAGGAGTAATTATGTGTTTGCATGAGCGTAAATGGATGGGACGAAGGCAGGAAATTGCGCTTCAGTAAAATAGTATACATTATTTGTAGGCCTACTTCCTTTGGCTGGAAAGTACTACGTTTCATGTATGTAGTCAAGCACATGCAACTACGTGTGTTATTCACACTAGTAAAGTCTGGTTGCACATTTTTTCTTACATCGTCCTCATCCGTTGACATAGATGCCCACATTAGTATGACATCGACCCGTGACCTGGTACATGAAAGGACCAGCCTCATAATCAGGCCTGGACTAAAGAGCGGTGACAGCGGCGACAGCTGTGACCAGAGTATATTCAGTAGGCGTCCTACCTTTCTCTTGCGGACCAGTTCGCCCTGCAGGTGGTTTATCTGAAGGAAGGCCCCTGAGGTACCGAGCGCGCTTAGCGGTCGTACAGCACGCACAGGCCTCCTCCCGAACCTCGCGGTGCCCTTCACCTCCTCCAGCTCCCTGCTCCCGAACCGGCTGCCCCCGGTGACGTTACTGCTGCTCATCGACATAGACTTGTACACACGGCCCTCTAACGACGGTGACTTGCCGGCCGAACCGGACAACGTCTGGAAGTCTCCATGCGAAGTGGCTCTGAGTGACTGTGACATGTTGAAGCATCGACCTAACTAGCTCTTCCTGAGAAATGCTCTCATATGAGCCCGCTCAAAGGTCCGTGTACTATCCTCGACTTGGATGAGTAAAGGGACCAGTTTGTTTACTTCTCCAGGGGGAACCTATCAATAACGGTAACGGAGCGCCATCTATCATTCATGATGCAATGTAATACACAAAGTTTCCAGGGGAGGGGACATTAGGATACTCTGTTAGTAGGTACCGGTGTAGTGTACACAGCCTAGTGTCTTTTTCATAAACTGTCGTAGATAATCCCGTAAAATGTACTCTAGAACTACCCTAGAACTCTAGGATACTACTCTAGAACATTTTAGAAAAGTTCTAGAGTAGTATCCCCACTACTTGATTATCCAACTTTTGATCCACCCTACTTATTAAGACCTGATAAGTTTGACAAATGAGCTTCTACCAGAGCCTTATATCTGTAAGCCCTTTATCGACCCAAAAGACGGAAAGAATATGCATAAACAAACCCTCAACAATAGAAACCGCAAGACAGCGCCATACCTGGTTAAACAAGTTGTTGCACAATTTCTAATTCACACACTGTGCTCAGACTAGACCAGACATTTATTTTAGTGTCTGTGGACGATACCCAGGCTATAGTTCCTGGGTGTTGCGTTTATTATTTAGCGTTATCCCTCTACGGCTGAATTTTTTCAAAGTATAATGTTATATTTCTTTCTTTCATTCATCTATTCTAAATAAGACCAACTGACATGCAAGGATGATTACACCGGTTGGATGTGAACATGGTGGAATTGAACTCCTCTCAGGTCGAACACCCTATAGCCACCATAGACACCAAACTATCCACTTCCCTACATAGAATAGATAGGGTCTTCGGGGGCAGTGTTTCTGCCACTATCTAAAATAACAGGATGGAATAGGATGGAAGTTGGTCGTACAATAACAACAAATGAGCCTTGACGGCCAACTTCTGTTTTTCACACCAAGTATCATGACACACACACACACACGCACGCACGCACGCACGCACGCACGCACGTACGCACACACACACACACACACACACACACACACACACACACACACACACACACACACACACACACACACACACACACACACCTAAGAGGCCCCACTTGGGTATCCTCGTCCGTACAACCTATTTCCTCCTGCAGGCTTGGAAGCACTTCAGTGGAAGACGAAACAACCTCTGTGACGCAGAACGGGTGTGGTATGATCCCAAAAACCTTTCCTGAGTGGCTGTTTGTAATTGTCTGTGAGTCTTTGTTGTGAACATACTCCAGGAACCCTTCTCTCCTAATGGACACTGGGAATGCAATAAAACATTGGCTCTGCATCCAGCCAGGGAACTGGATCATGACCGGTCATCACCCCCACTGCATTGTCCTCCTGATCTCTTTGAATCGGCCCAGGGATGTGCCGCGCGTGGTGTTGTATCCTGCTGTGAGTAATCACAGCCCGGGGGGGAACCCGCGGATTTATCAAGGGCGCGGAGCTCTCTCTCCTCGAGTGCACATCCATACACAGTCTAATGAATAGGACAAACAACAAGTGGTCTACATAGTCCATGGGCCAGAGGCTGAAAAAATCACATATCGGTAACATTTGAGGCGACAAAGTTTAGTTGTGTTTTTTCTAATACATGTTTTGGTATGATAGACTTTTCTAAGTGGTGGCTTTCTTGTATTTTTCCTGGCCTTTATACCCATACCCAGTAATTCAAACAATACGCGCCTATGTACATGTATTGTTGCCTGAAGGTATGCAGGAACGTGGAACACAGGAGCGTCGCTAGCAATTGAAAACTTTCGGGGCTGTAGCCCAGAAGTTAGAGTCCTTTTAAAAAGGGGGTTCAGGGGGGGTTCTCCCCCGAGAAAATTAGAAAATCGGCTGGTGAACATGCAATTGTAACGTATTTTGAGAAGTAAAGGAACGACCAATCGTCATGTCGGACTCACGTCGGGGCAGGCCTACTTAGCAGGTTAATGTTTACTCTGAATTCACTCTGCGGGACTCCTGAATCAGTGCAAACTAGAGCAGCACTAAACAGCAATATCGACGTGATGGGCTTTGCATAGAGAATCAAATTTGCAACATTTTGAAACGAATGATTCTAAATCTGCCCATAAATGTACACGTCAGAATTTTGCGGTTTTCACTGGCTACAATATTGCATCTGTCAGTTGTCAAATTTGCTGAACAAAATATTAAACTTCAATAATTGTTCATAGTCAACTTATATAGTCCATTTATTTAAGCTCTCAACAGCATATACAGCTTCGCCACATCGGCGGGAAAACCCGGCACACGCAAAGTACGTCCATGGAATCAGCCGTTCAAAGGCAGTCTGCATGAATCGTATGACAACTGGATGGCAGGGGATGCGGACAAGGAATACACCGCACACTGTGTGTGTGTGTGTGTGTGTGTGTGTGTGTGTGTGTGTGTGTGTGTGTGTGTGTGTGTGTGTGTGTGTGTGTGTGTGTGTGTGCGCGTGCGTGTGCGTGCGTGTGTGTGCAGGCGTTATTCGATTGCCTGGTAAACATGTACGGTAATATTCATACTGGTATAAATAATACATTTGATAGTATTTCCCATCGTTGCTGAGCAAGAAAGTTCGGTGATAGAAACAAATAAAATCCCGGGCTATTGAATTTTAACGGTACCACTGTCATGCACCTAACCGATGTCAAGTGGACCGGGTTGAATTCACTGCGGGTCTCTCTTCTTATATCCATCTTACAAAAGATATTTCATTACTGTACTTCTCAACACTGTCTGATCTCACTAAAAGGCTAGCAGCACGAAACAGCAATATCGACGAGATGCGCTATGCATGGAGAAGAAAGAATACGGACGTTGAATTTGCAACATTTTGCAACAAATGATTCTAAATCTGCCCATATATGGACAGTTCAGAATGTTGTGGTTTCCACTGGCTACAATGTTGCATCTGTGGCTGCTGGTAATGCAGCCACAAAGAAGTAAACTCTACGGGGCTATTTTCATCATTATGTTGTTTTTGGGTTATTTTGGCGGAACAGCGATCCGGGGCTGTTCCCAAAAGATCCGGGGCTATAGCCTCGGATCATGTCTTAATCCATTTTATATCACATCTATGACCTAGGCTTTTCGAAAATATACAGTATAGGCGGGTGATTTAGCTTTCCATTAATGACACTGGCCAAAATGTATCAGCGGTACACTTTTCCATCCGTATAATATAGGGTTATGTAACGATAAAAGAATCAAGGAGGGTGGATCAAGTCCCAACTCATGTTATATCACGTCTGGAGAATAGGGGCTTTCAGAAAACATATAGGTCAGGTGGTTGAATATGCATTACCTGGGTAGAGGCCATAATGGTTTCGCTGCATACTTGGTTCAACAATAGGCTACAGTTCGGTTTAAGTTGATGGAATAGGAAATCTGCCTATACGGGTATCTGCCTCCTCCTTGGAACAACAAGCTCCACTTTGAAAGTAACAGAGATATATCAAGATTAATGAAGATGTATTAAGAATGTATTACACTGTATTAAGAATGGGTTTGTCTGTGCAAAAAACGTTTCCTAACATGAAGGCTAATATCAAACATTTACATATAATATCATATCAAATGATGGTAAATCTGAATAGCCCTGATTGTCATGAAAAGAACAACATATAGCATGGGTTATCTCTGAAAATGAACTTCACACAATGGGACACAAACCTACTGTGTAGGTGCTGTAGGACGATTTTAGCAAAAACAATGATTGCTAAAAAAAGCTACTCATTTGAAATGTCTATCATACCTCTTAGTACTTATATGGACCCTACAAACCAATTAGTAGGGATAACGAGGTAACGTGAGACATTGGGTAATGTGAGACACCCCCTCGATCTAGGCAACGGAACACATTTGTGGTCATGTGACCATTATGTTTTCAAGCCCCTCCCATTTCCCCTTGGTCATGAAGTAGAGGACCTGATAGTGCTTTGGTAAGCATTTTATTTTTTAAATATTTATATACATAATATTTTTTTGCAGGTAAAAGTAAATTTTCTTGCTGTCAACTTAATCAACTGTTGTGCCAAAGCAAATTGATTCATGTAGAAAAACTTATATCATACATGTTGATGAACTACCAATATATAAATCCATGTGATGATGCAAGCTGAAGATTAGCCTGAATTACTAAGAGAGGTCGTTTTTTCTAAAATGGTGGTGGTAAGGTAAAGTGAGACAGATGCTGTGGGGTAAAGTGAGACACAGTCCAGTCCACAGTCCACAGACGATGAGGCTCAAGTTAAGTTTAGTCTTAAACATATTTTAATGTAATATTACATTACATACGTTTTATTTTTAATGTCATAAACATTGTAGAAAAGCCATCATGCCAAGGCAATACAGCAGGAAGACAACCTGGGGCAAAACACCCCTCGAGGAGATGGAGAGTGCAGCCGTTGAGGTCAAGGAAGGGAAGATGTCTATAAGAGCAGCTGCAAGGGATGAAATATTGACAAGTCAAGCCTCCTAAGGTTCATGAAGAACAAAGAGAAAGGGGAAGTAAAATCAGTAGCCTGGGGCGTGGTAGCTGAGGCAAAGAGAATATTCACAGATGAGATGGAGGAGGAGCTTGCCCAACGCTTGAAACAACTAGCTGACTAGTTCCATGGCCTTCCTCCAGTCAAGTGCCGTCAACTGGCATTTGAATATGCTAAGAAAAACAATATCCCTGCCAATTGGACAAAGACACAATGTGCAGGTAGGCTAGGGTGTGGAAGAGATCACATGATTCAGTAGGTTAACTAAGGCCAACTGATCTTGCCACAAAGCTAAATCTTATAATAATGAATTGTCTACTCTAGGCGCCTATTGGTTTGGCAGCTTCCTAGCACGTCGCCATCTCTCTGTCCGAAGTCCAGAGGCAACATCCCTGGGAAGGGCTACAGCCTTCAATAAAACTACAGTCGGGGAGCTCTTTGACAATCTGGCTGTAGTGGTGAACAGGGGACAGAATTAATTCTTTAGTTGCAAATCTTTCATGGAGGTTTTACCTGTAAGATTTGATTTTGATTCTGATAAGGCTCTTCCCTTACGTCTCGTCTTTAACAGCCAGGCATGCATTCCCTCCACACATGATTTACAATGGGGATGAAACAGGGGTCTTTACAGTACAAAAGCCACAGCGGGTAAGCTACACATGATACACTAGAGAGCACCAGACTGATACTGAGTGGCTGAAGGATGACCAAATACTTGCACAATTTCTCAGAAGAATCCAGGGAAACACGAAAGAGTGGGAGAGACTCACGTTTGCTATGAAGGAAAATGATGTGGCACCTGTTCATTAAAGTGATGCGGTGAAGAAGCTGCCTCAACCTAACAGGCCTGGAGGAACCACACGGACAGAGCAACTCCTCATCTTTTCCTGTAACCTTCAGGGCTATTATGTAGAGTAGGACAGTAGGCTGGTGTTCTAATCCAGGTGGATCTAGTCCTGTGTTCTGAGTCCCAGGCTGTTCTAGCTGTTTCTTTTTAGTGTTCTGACCCCCAGACTGTGTTCTAATCTATCTGGTTCTATCTGTCATTTGAATGTTGATTAAAACATTTTGAATTATACTATGTTGTATTTGATCTTGTTCAGAGTTACTTTCAAGTGTTTAGAAAAAAAAAAAAGTGCTTAATTGACCAATCCCCATGATTCTGTTACTAGTCCGAAATAAGTTCTGGAATGTGTGGTTGTCAAGCCGGCTGTTGTTATGGTAGTTTCAGAGTGGATAAAGTAAGTGGATCAGTTTGCCCCCAGCTGATTCACTTTACCTCCTTGATTTGTCTGGTCTGACTCAGTTTACCCCTAAGCGAGACACAAGACCACTTTTTAAAAAACAATCATATTTTCACTGCCCTTCGTCCTGAATACATTCTGATAATTTCCATTGCTAGGAAACATCCTGAATTAATGGGAAATGTGTCAATTTTACTGATATCTCATTTTAGCTCGCTTAGAGGGGAGCAAATGTTAAAAATGTCTCACTTTACCCCACTCTCCCTACAAGTGAGATTTTGTCTCCTTTCGTGTTACCAAATTTTGCTCTGGCCCATGGACTAACAGTCATGATTTGGTTCTGGAAGTATTCACTGACAAAGGATTGATTGATTGAATGATGGTTGGATGAATGGATGGATGGATGGATAGATGGAAGAGTGAGTGGAGGGTTGGATGAATGATTTGGTTTTGAGAGATGGATGGAAATATGGATATTCCAAAATAAATGTTTTAACAAACCAGGTTGGTATGATAACAGCTGGCTTTAATCGGTTAGTGCCATCACAGAGTAAGGCTTTTATGTTGAAAACTTTCAACAACACAAGACGTTGCTGTTAAAGTCTCAAAGAGTCTGTGTTGGCTTGTGCTCTTGTCCCGGAGAAGCATACAGGAAACGCAGCATCCTTGTGGAGTGTGTTTAGATGATGGCTGGTTTAAGCAGCCTCATCTGGCCCCGGTCAGACTGAATGGACTCTGGGGCTGGGTGAGGCTAGGTTTGACCCAATGTATTCCATAGTGCTGCTCTGGGAAGATGAATACCTACATGTATGTTGTTTTGACATGCAGTGGCATGCAACATGTTTGTGTGTAGGTGTTGTTGTAAGTCTGCTTAACCTCTCTGTCTGCCTGGGAGGGTCGTTGCTTGAGATAAAGAGGAAGAGGATAGAGGAGAGGAAATAAGAGAGAAAGAGACATTACGGTCGCACAGAAGAGGAAACTGACCGGTGAGAGACCGTGAGAGAGAGGGAGATAGTCGCAAAGAACAGGAAACTATGGCTAATACAAGAGAGAGAAAGTGAGAGAGAGAGAGAGAGAGAGAGAGAGAGAGAGAGAGAGAGAGAGAGAGAGAGAGAGAGAGAGAGAGAGAGAGAGAGAAAGTGAGAGAGAGAGAGAGAGAGAGAGAGAGAGAGAGAGAGAGAGATTAATAAATTGTGTCATTTAAATAATAGTATTAAACTATGATCTCCGGAACAGTATCAAACACAACACTCACCAGATAGATAGACAGACAGGGGGACAGGGGACGGAGGAGCAGACAGACAGACAGAGGAGCAACAGAGCGATGGATAGATGGATGGCTGGCTGGACATAGGGACGGACAGGAAGAAGAAGTTATTATCACTTGGTGGGAACATGGCAAAACAACAGAGGGAACCCAGGGAGAGAGAGGGAGTCAGAGAGAGAGACAGAGGGGGGTCAGGAGCACAGGAAGAATGGCGGAAGAGTGTGTTCCCTCCTGGCACTGGCCAGTTCTGTCAGCTATGACATCAGAGGAGCTATGCTTGCTAAGCAGAAACTAAACAGAGCAGTGGAATCCATCATGGACCGGGAGTTGGACGTCCTCGCACCTCAATGGCTGCTATCTTCCTGTGTAGTGTTTTTCAAAGACGTCCCCAAATCGTTCTACAGGATTTTATTCATGGGGAAATGTGGGAATGGACCCTAAACAAATTGGTGATCATTGGTGTCAAGTGGATCAAAGCTAGATACACTATCTTGACTTTTAGCTATAAAAATATCCTTTTGAATTGTTTGTGGGTCGTAATCTAGGGTTCCCAGGGTGCAGGAAATCCTTAGTCGTTCACACTGGTAGAATTTAAAAGGTGAAACACAAGTTTCATCATATGGCAAACCAATGTGACCTCCCACTGACATTTTTTGATGCAGTTTTATGGCTGTCCTACCTCCAGCAAGGGTGCTCTGATAGAGGGGCATCAAGCAGATTTGACCTTCACTTCCTGTTTCCTCTCAACAACACTCATCACATTCATTGTCTGCTTCTTCTTTTGATTTATTTTGTCGAGCATCTCAGTCGCTTCACTTCACTGATATCTCTGGTTCATCTGGAGTCATGGCAAACTTTTGGTTTTACTCTCCAGTGATTTTTCTCTCTCTATCCATCCACATTGCTTTTAATCAAGGGCAATTAAAAGGTATGTAATCAGGATTTTCTCTTGGTCTCTTGGTGTGTGTGAGTACCAGGTTATGGATATTGGATAAGAAACAGGATGGATTGCAAAAATATAATAATAAAATGTTTGGGGCTATGCCCAATGTTTTCCTCAAGATATAATAGTTCTACATGGAAATGTAAGTCTATTATTTGCATTATGTAGTTTACTTAAATTTTCAAATGTTTTGTTTGCATGTGTAAATGTTTCTTTCTTTCTTTTTTCTTTTAGCATATTAACTTCTTTATTGTGGTGCAATAATGTCGGCTAGAGTAAAAAAAATAGTCTGTTTCCTTGTTTCAAAGCTGTTATTTGATGGTTTATTGACTTACATTCACTTAGTGTCATTTGTTATGCTATATTAAATTAGACATTGAAATAAAAGTTTCTGAAAGAAACGACGTATTAACTATCTATTACTTTTTTTATTTTGTTTCAAATCCAATGACCTCACCTGATATATTTTCATGCGTCCAGCCGATCCCATTAGCACGAGGATCGCTGGGGTTTTCATGATCCCTGAAAACGGTAAATATCAGTTCACCGCCGCCGAAGCGAGGGACGCTTGTCTCAAGCTGAACGCTACCATAGCGACCAGAGGGCAAATGGAGGCGGCGCTCCAGCTTGGATTTCAAACGTGCAGGTAATGACGATTGATCACGTGAACATTTCACAACGCGACTTCCGACATCCATGGTTCTTCCTGTCAAACTACAAGATAGAAAATGAAATAACACAAAAACACAGTAGCCTGCAGTATATGAAAACGTGATACAGATTAGGTCTATATACACCAGTATCAACAATTATTAAATATTAAAACCACAAAATGTAACGATATATTTGCATTAATCTTAACCATTACAGTGGTCAGGATTGATACAAATATCATAATAACATGTCATTTTAATTAAAACATTTAAATATACATCCTTGATTCATTCATAGTATTTAATAACCAAATTATTTATTTTGGTCCTATGACATGACGCTGGACAATACATTTCAGTGAGAAAGCAAATAAATCATACCAAGCCTCTGTGCCGCTATTCTGTGAACAGCTTTGGATGGACGGATGATATGACGAAAGGGATCATCCCACGCAAAACACGAGACCAGAAATGTGGGAAGAACAGAGTAGGGTTGGTCTCTTGGAATGTTTTGGAAAGCAAGCTCTTTGCCGCTTTCTGCTTCAAACCAGAAGGTAAAGTATCTATCTATCTATCTATCTATCTATCTATCTATCTATCTATCTATCTATCTATCTATCTATCTATCTATCTATCTATCTATCTATCTATCTATCTATTTATCTATCTATCTATCTATCTCTCTCTCTCTCTCTCTCTCTCTCTCTCTCTCACTCTCTCTCTCTCTCTCAATTCAATTAAATTCAAAAAAGCTTTATTGGCATGAGAAATATACATTTGCATTGCCAAAGCAGGTGAACAATAAAATAAACAGCGTTATAAAAAAAATAAAATAAAAAGGTAAGGTATATATTAGCATAATAATAAGTATGAACCTTTAAATACAAAATATCTATACATATCAAATGTTAAACTATAACTATAAGTACTTAAAAATAAGTAAAATGTGCGATATTATAAAAATTTCAAAAATTACAGTATCTCATATAAACAGATAAGTTAAAGATACACTCTAAATACACAGTATTTACATTACGGAGGATTAGTGCAATTATTGTGCAGAGTGAGTCCAGGGGGATGAGTCTATGGGGAGTTTGAGGTCCTTGTCTCATCACAACAGGTGACAAATCTTGCTGCTGCGTTCGTACATTGTTGTATTCTCCCAACAGGTATGGCAGTTTGTGAGCATCTGGAGTGTCTTTGAAGTCCTTGCATGCCTTTGTAATCCGTGGGAAGTGTGTATTCCTGATGTCTTCGTATGACTGGCAGGAAGTCAGGAAGTGCAGTTCTGTCTCTAGTTGGTTGTGTGCAGTGGGAGCAGTCTGTCTTCTCTTGGAAGCCAGGTCTCTCTCTCTCTCTCTCTCTCTCTCTCTCTCTCTCTCTCTCTCTCTCTCTCTCTCTCTCTCTCTCTCTCTCCATACATGGAAATATGTTGGGGTTATGTTTGGTTAAGAAATGTAAGTTATGCATTTAAATATTGCATTTATATTCTGTCAATAACTATGAAGCTATTTTGTTCTAACGCAGCTGCACCCTCCACAACCGCCAACGCTGCGGCCCTCAAGCCAACGGCTACAGCGACGAGGAGGCGATATGCCCGGCCTACTGCCTCCCCCACCCAAGTACCCAGACACACCCAGACTCCACCCTTAACCAAACCACAACGGAAATACCCGCCGAGACCTACTCCTCGTGATCCCGTTCGTTTGCCAGAACCAACGGGGCGTTCCTCTCGGTATTCTTCCTCTTCCTCCTCCCCTTCCTCCCTCGCTACCTCCGGCACCTCCCCTGTCCCGCTCCCCTCGACTCCTCCTGGTACGTATTGCGTGGTGACCTCGAGGGCCCCCACCAGGAAGTGGAAACCCACCCTCGCCACCCCTGTGCGGGCCTCCAGTTTATCTAGCTTCCCTCTACTCCCCTCATCCTCCTCCACCCCCACCACCACAACGACCACCACGGAAATCTTTGAGAATATGCTCCTCCACTCCTCCAAGGGATCTTTGGGAGGTAATTAACCCCCCCCCCCCCACCAATACACAAACACATGCACATCAACAAAGTGTCCAATTAAACCTCCGGCACTACACCATTTCAACATACCGAAGAACAATTCAGACAAGGAGGTCGGATTTTGACCACTCTGCGTTCTTCCGTTCAAAATAATTATCCTTGGTATATTCTTATTGCTAGCTTTTTCTACTACCGTACGTTTATTTCTGTATGGGTGGTGTATTTAGATAAATATTTGTCTCAACTTCTGGTCTGCGATAGACTTTAACTTTTAAGTCAGATGCACCGTCGACCTTCCACAAGATATTTCCCCATTCACAGTTTCCAAGCCCATAGCCTTTGTTAATAAAGTGATAACGTTAATGACTTCTTTTTTTTTTATTCATACATGACAAGGTGCTGCAATTTAGAAAGATATGAATAAGTATATAACCTATAAAGTCCCTGCCGCATTTAGCAAACCTGGACACATTTGCTGCCTGGATACAGGGGGATTGGTGTCTCTCCACGTTTTTGTGGCAGATGTTGGTCAGAGCCTCTGTGTTGTGGCGTTTCTCTCCCAGGCCTCCAGGTGGCTCTTATTGCGGTGGGACTTGTTGTTCTGGTGGTCTCTATTGCCGCTGCCTCCTGCTACTGCAAATTGTGAGTAAGATCATCCCTCCCTCCCTTAATACAATAAGAAAATATAATTTAAGATTGAAAGTTTCTAAATATTGTGTTGTGTGATTATAGATATAATTATACATTGTATATCTATCTATCTATCTATCTATCTATCTATCTATCTATCTATCTATCTATCTATCTATCTATCTATCTATCTATCTATCTATCTATCTATCTATCTATCTATCTATCTCTTTCTTTCTCTCTCTCTCTCTCTCTCTCTCTCTCTCTCTCTCTCTCTCTATATATATATATATTATATTTAAGGTGTTTTTTTCCATATCAATTCAACCCAAAAGTAAAGGCTTTTCATTGGTCCGTTGGTCGTTTGTTCTGGTCCCCTCAGTCGAAGGTTTCTATTTCCCCCGCCGTGGGCCCGCCCGCAGCAGACCAGGGATAAGGCGGAGACCGAGATGTGGAAGCAAGAGAGTGATACGCACCTGCAGACCCAACTGTCAGAGGAGGAAAAGACCGAAGGCGAGAACGCCAGCGAGGCCAAACCCTGCGTCCGTCCATCAGACAACAACACTATCGCCGCGGTGTAGGTGGAGTCGCTGCTTTTTACAGCAGTTTCTGTAAAGCGGTAAAAGCATTGGAACTGTTTTTTTGAGCGTTTACTTGTGTGTTTGTGTGAGTGACTGTGTGCTTGTGTTCTCTTTTAGAAAAAGAGGGGTGGTTCATTATTCATGTTCTATTTTCTGTGGAGGAAAAGTGTATCATTAAATGTATTCACATTGTTTTATAAAATAAAATAATAAAAACATTCATGGTTCAAGTCGTGTTTTATTTATTCCAAAAAAAATATTTTATATATTTTTATAATTTAATTAGATTGGTGGCTCAATATACCATTTATTGTGCCACTTCTTTAACCATCAATCGGTAGCCTAAATGTTCCTACAAAAATGTTCCCTAGAACTACGATACCCACAATTCCTCGCGCATGTGCGTAGAGGACTCAGCTGTCGCTAGCAAGCGCATGGACCTACTGATTGCTATCAAACGTTTTCTGGGCAACATCAGAATTTAGCTGTCCTCCTACTGTAATAACAACGCGAATAAGACATGCCACGTCTCAGTTCAGTTCAACAGAAAGTGCCATGTTTATTTTTGACGGAAGTGAAACAGGAACAGTCCAGAAAACGGCTTGGCCAGGTCTGTGTTTAGCGTAGAAAAACATGAATCCCAAATCAAAACATAGTCATGGGCTTCTCTACCCCTTTAATGATACAGTCCGCCAACTTGCTACAGGGCTAGTTATGGAAGATCATTCATTAATCCTGATTAATTATCTTCCATATTTATCCCAGTACTTTTCTTTCTGTAGCCGTTTCAGGTTATTGCCACTGAACACCTCAACCCCTTGGCGTTAGAATCTAACGTGGAGAGTGCGCTGGCCACAGAAAAACTGGATGGCACCTGCTGCTATGTGACATATTATCAAGGTAAAGGTTCGCTATGCAACCCCAGAAAGGTTGGATATGGCACTAATATTGGGTGTACTCGAATCACAAAATGTTGTCTGAATTCTCTTGCAGCTGTTCTCCGTTGGTTGTTTCACTCAAATGAAAAGCCAAATAACCACTCTTGTTATTCCTTGGGTTTTTACAGGGCAACCATACCTCTGGGCTCGACTGGACCGAAAGCCCACCAAACTAGCCGACAAAAGCTTCAAAAAATATCAGCATTCTCACCAAAGTTCTAAAGGTATCGTAAGTGTTCTCTTACTTAAGCAAGCATACTTTAAAGCCTGATATGTCCTCATTAGTGGGCTCTGCATTGATGTGAATGTAGCTGGTGAGCAGTTATATCTGGGGAATGCTGCAATTTCAGTTGTAGCAAACAAAAAAAAGATGAATCACAAATCTTCATACCACTTGAGACTGAAAACCCTTTACATATCGAGGTTGGTTTGGGAAGTACTGTTGTAGTCGTTGACGTCATTGAGAGTAGTCCAAACAAGAGCATACAATATATGTCTTGCCAGCTTAGATTCCACCACAATGTGATTAGTCTAAATGAAACCCAGATGACTTTCCTCCAATTGGTCACGATTATTCAATAATCGTATTGCGTTGTAGGTCACGGATATTTGGAGCATTTCGCTGCTCGGGTTGTGACAGAAATGTTGTATGTAAACTTTCATGTTTTAATGCCAATTGTTATGGCTTAAATCAAATCCATAACGACTAGGAACTGACTTATGATTGCGGCGGGGTGTTTGTGTTATTCTCGTTGACCAGGTTTCACATGGAAGGTAGAGGAGGACTTCAGGACCGTACCAGAGGCTTGGATCCCAGCGCACGGTGTCAAACATCACGAGGGAATACCAGTCCCTGACGAACACGGACATATTCCAGGTTCTCCAAGGCTTCTTCTTCTCAATAGAGTGATAGATAGTCTAGTGGTAAGGGTGTTTGACTCCCAGCCAAAAGGCACTGGGTTCAACTCCCACCGTTCCCACTGTTCATGTGCCCTGATTTAACATGAACAGATGCCATGAAGCTTCCAAAACTTATGGGCAACTGTGCCCAAAGAAGCAGAGTCAAAGCAGGCTTTTCGGGGCTAAAGGACCCACAATTCGTTCACCATCCCCCACCCACACACAGACGATGACACTGCGTTGGTCATTCTAGGTCCTAGACTACAGATACTTAGCAACAAACCAGATTTTGTTGCTAAAGTATGAGTATGAGTTTTCTTCATCATCCCTTTGGGCAGGTGGGATATTGTACTGGCTAGTATGACTCTCAGCTGAAGGGGGATAGGCTCCAGCCCAATGTCCCCCACTAGCCCCTCTGTAGTCATCCCAGAGAGAAAGCCCTAACCCCTACCTGCTCCTTTCATGATACGTATCTGAATTCACTGGAAGTCGCTATGGATAACTAATCACTAACTCTTGTTAGAAGTACCTCAGGGACGGGGGAAACAAATACTACAATTCTGCAATGCTTCTCATGCCCTGATGCCTTGTTGGGGAGGACACAGGTAGATCTCTGAGGACAGCTTCAGACGGGCTGACTGTCTTTATGTCATATGTGTAGTCAGTGTTGTGCCTGAACGCGTTCACTGAACGAAAGTTCATGAACTCGTTCATATTTTGGGCGAACGTGAACTGAACGTACTGTATTACTGCCTGATGAACGTTACTGTGAACTCGTTCATTCTGGTGTTAGTGAACGGCACGCTCACTCGGTTTAACTTCGTTCAATGGGGGGGTTATTTCTCTATCAACACGGCGGATGCGCGCGCAGATCGCCGTGTTGTTTGACCGGTTGCCATGGTAATCCCGTGCGGTTCATTTGCAGTTGCGGTGTTGCCAGCTTACTGTTACATTAAACTGTAATCAGAAAAGGTGGTTATATGCTATAGACCCTATAGTATCTGTCATATAAAGGCTGGGACGAATTTCGAATTATAAATATGTACAATCCATAACGTTTGCTCTCTGGCTCATAGCTCAGCGGAGTAGAATATCTCATAGAATCATTGCTTGTTGGCCGGAAACGGAAAGGGGGGCTGTTCACGTTTGGTTGTAGTCTTTTCGCTCGGTTCTCCGTCTCATCAGTAGGGCTAGAACCGAGCGAAAAGACTACATTCAAACGTGAACACCCCCCATTTCCGTTTCCGCCAACGAGCGATGAGTCTTCCAACAGAAATCAATGGGATTTACAAAATGCGCTAAATGTGGAATAAAACACGATAGAAACTTTATTTCGCTACGATACTTGATTTAACCACTCTATATCATCCTAGACAAACCACAAAGGGTGCTCAATGTTCAAAATACCGGAATAAACGAATAGCTCACAGCAACATTTGAAAAAAAGAACTATGAACTAGTTCATTTTTTGGAACTGTGAACTTAGTTCAAAATTTTGAATTATGAACGTTTAACTGAACTAGTTCATTTTAAAATTTGTGAACTGAACTTTGAACTAGTTCACGAAGAAAGTGAACTTTCCCAACACTGTGTGTAGTAGTGATCGACCGATATATCGGCCGGCCGATTCCATCGGCCGATATTAGCTTTTTTTAAGTGTATCAGCATCGGCTTATTATTATTATTATATATTTTAATTCCTGCCATGATTTACAGACGGTTCAACAAATGTTCCTTTTTCAAATTGAGACTTGCAACATTTGTTATGTTATCATTGTGTAATTTTTATGATACCAATTGAGGGAGCAAAAGCAGTATCGGCTCCAACTATCAAGAAAATCGACAGGCCGGTGATAAAATAAAATCTGTATCGGCCGATCCCTAATTTGTAGGCTGGGTTCCGGTGCAGATGGACAACAAGCAGTACTGCTGGCACTCCTCCACCGTGGACTACGACGCCGGCGTGGCCCTGGTCCTACGGCCCGGAGCCCAGAGCCCCGACCTGCTGGAGCTGGCCCTGGTCCCCCTCGTCGACCTGATGGAGCAAACACTGGAGCTCATCGGCACCAACATCAACGGGAACCCGTACGGTGAGTAGTGCCGGAATCCCCAGGCTCCAGGCACCAGTCCTCCGCCGGGACCCCTAACCATCACACTGGTTAAGGGGTTCTCCCTTAGAGTTGCGGTTAGTAACTTTTCAACTCGCTTAAAATGACCTGGACGTATCCGTATGTATTATACATATGCTGGTCGATAGTGATGTAAACAATGTTTTTAATAAAATCGAATCCTATAACTGACATATTTTCCATGCAACAAAAAGGCTAGTCTTGCTAGCACTTAACCTAGCACTTGTTTCTATGAATTCCCGTACTGTTCCGGCAGCGATAAATTGCTGTTTCTTTGTATAATAATGTAATTATTAAGTCGCTTTGGATAAAAGCGTCTGCTAAATGCCCTAAATGTAAAACTGTACATGGCTTGCTAGCCATTTCACTCTCTTTGTTTACAATAGTCTTACCATCAACACTCCCAAAAGCCCTTTGTCTCACCCTGCCCGGCCATCTGAGCTCCACTAGTTCACGTCCCACAGGGCAGACAGCCAGGTAGAGTGGGCAGGGCGCTGTTATTGAGCTGATTTAATTCAGAAAGTATCCTGCCTACTAAAAGGTTGGGGCACTATCGCACGCATTGCGACTCCAACCCTAAAGACCTCGAAGGCCTTAAAGGTCCTATCATACAGGGGTGCAAACGTTTTAATCTCAGAATGGGTCGTTTACGTTGCTCACGTAGATCCGATATTAAAACAAATTTCTCAGCTGTCCATTAGCGTGTTTACCGAGAAGGCCTTCTGCTTTTCATCACATTGCAATGTTTTGCTTCAGCCTCTTTTCAGACCTATACAAATGATCATCTTAGTTATACATTTGTTATTCGGGCAAATGGAGACCGAGTTGGAGATTAAACAAGTTCTCCATTCACCACAAAGGAAATGTTCTTTTTGAAAATGAAAAAAATATATAGCTTTCTGTATTTTGAAAAGGTCATGCACTAGCGCTCAGCTTGAGAGAGCACAGACAGGGAACATGGATTAAAGGCAAGATAAGACTAAGCTTTCGTCTTCAGACAACACAAGTTTCATCTTTAGGCATCACAGATAATGTATGGCACATACATACATTTAAAAGACAGATGAAAATCCTCCGTCTTTGATGTCCCGCTTGAGACTTAATCCCCGGTTGCATGTGAGATTAAAGGTGCGCTCATGGTCCATGGTCCATGACTCTCACCCTTGCGCGTTTTCCCGACAGCGAGCGTTCATGTGCACCGCGTTGGGAATCTAAAAGTTTTTCACAGCAGGTTTTTTTTTATCCAATAGAAAACAGTCAGAACTAAACAGAACTTAGTTTGATCAGTTTCAAGTTTGCACGCCTTTATTTCCTTGCAGCCTATCACCTACTATCCTTTTGCTTTTATTCATGAGAACCACATTCTATTGCGACTGTATGGAAGGCTACACTTGCCCTTATCTAGAGCTGGTATACCAGTACGCAACGTTTAAAGTCGATGCCAACAGATGGTTACAGCGTCAATCAATAGTAAAGTATGTGATATGATGGTTGATTCTTTTATAGTGAGCAAAACGTTCATGTTCCGCCATGTTGATGCGCATCACTAGTAAACCATACGTCGCCAACTGGGCAACTCTGTCATCAAAATCTGGCCCCAGTTGCCGAACGGAAGTAGAATCTCGAGAGCGTCATGAGGCGTCGTTCACGAGAATGTTCCGACGTCGCAAAAAGGTTTTCCCCAGAACTCCCATCGATGTGAGCGCACCATAAAGCGTGTCTTGTTGCTCGTCCACGCCTCCAGGGATGGGGGCCAAGAAGCAGCCCCTTCACGCCCTGGTGTCCCACGGCAGCGTGGGGGTGGGAAGGCCCTCGCCCCCGCTGGACCTCCAGGGCCTGACCTCCTGGTTCCAGGAGAGCCGCGATGGGGGGGTTGAGGGCATCGTGTGGCACTGTGACGACGGCACCCTGGTCAAGGTGAGCGAGCAGGCCACCACCACCACCTTCAGCCTTTTAAACCCCCCGCTGATGTCTTAACGACATCCATGTCCGCATATAAAGCATCAAGTGGGAATCTCCTTCAGGGTCGAATCTCCTGCGCGAAAATGTGTGAAAACGGCTTATAGGTAGAAAAGTTATTATGCTTGCTTCATAACGTAAGGTCGAAATTATTGTGCTCGCTTCATTACGTAATAGATGAACCAAAATGTTATACGTTGAAACATTATAGGCAAAATGTTATTATATTATGCGCTCAGAAATTTGTTGGATTATCGACTGGGGTTTCCACATTATTGCTACGGGTTTAACATAACAACTTGGACCGAGGAAATGACGTCTCCCTGGTGTCGGTCCTCAGATCCACCGCCACCACCTGGGTCTGGGCTGGCCGGACGGGGTCTGCTCCTTCAGCTCAAGGCCCGTGGACGTGCACGTCGACTGGACAGCGGACCACGACTACCAGCTCCCCACCAAGGATCTGTTCGCCTCCCTCTCCCGGCTGGACGGACAGCGCTTCAGCCGGCTACAGGACGTCCGCTTCGACACGTAGCGTCGGGTCCCTCAATGTCCACCCCTAGACTCTATACTTTCCTTTACAACATTTGATGAGATGCCAAACTCTCGGGCCAATTGCCACAGCTGCTTGACATTACCCATAATGAAGATTGAAAGCTTTGTGCTGAAGAAGTACTTCATCCCACTTGGGAGTTTGGCAAGGTGACGCATGGTTATACTGTTACTGATAGAAACAAGTAGCAAATAAAATGTGATATATAACGAACCAATAGTCAAGTCAGTGCACTCGCCGAGCACCAAGGGGCGCTATCGCACCGCATTGGATGACCTCGCAATCAGCGGAGACGCGGAGACACATTAGCCACAATCGTTTGCAGTTTTTTTTTTTTTGGTCGAATTTAATACTTAGAACGATTATGTAAAATATACCAGATGTTGGGTAACATGCTATTTAAAAGATCCATGCATGACATGTATTGTCTTTTATTGGCAGTGGGTAAAAGAAATAAACATCTTCACGGTAACGTAGTTCATAATAAAGGATTTATTAGCACTTTTTACGAAGAAATAAAGTGGTGGACTGTATGAAGCAGATCTCTCACGCTGTTTTGTATCAGGAATAATTTAAATGTAAAAACCTGCTTCTATTTGCCATAATCGACTCATTTACAGATGATATATTTTACAGTTTTCTTTTATAGTGTTATCACACCATTGGAACAGGTAATATCAGTAGCTGTTATCTGATCTGAACCACGTTATGCGCTTTGGGCCTGTGGTTTGATTACTGTGTTGGGTTACTTTAACAGCCCTCTTGTGGTTTGTAATGGCTTAGCTGATTGACACACTGGGAATATTAGCTGGCACGCCAAACTGAGTGCAAACCTTCCTCAGCTCTTCTTCCAGCAGAATGTTCTTCTTCACCTCCAAATTGTAGTTGAACTTCAGGTCTTCAATCTCATCGAAAAACTTTGGGTCAAAGTTCTCCAGGGCTCGACTCAGCTTCTTCACCTCCCCTTGTAAACGTTTCTTCTCGGTCTCTGATGCTTTCAGAAGGTTCCTCAGCTCCGTGGAGCCTAAAGCAAAATGACATTCAGCGCCATGGAGTATAATTAACACTAATCAAACTAGTGTCAACTTATGTTACCAAAGGTACTTTTGTGGGGTGTTTGACTAGGAGGTGTGGCCGTATATTTCTTCTTGGGTGTGTGTGAGAATGTGGTATAACCACAACTCCGACTTGGCACAATTATTGTGCCATTCATTTATTTATTTAGCAGATGCTTTAATCCATAAGGACTTGCAGTGATTTGTTAATGATTCATGAGCAGGTAAGGGTTAGGGAATCCTGCTGAAGAATGCACTCTGGCAGTCCGTGGACACTGGAAATCAAACCTAGAAACACACTATTAGGCTGTTTTGCTGAAAAATGCGACGGGCCACCAGTCGAAATCCGAGAGAAGTTTCACCCAATGGGAAGTGGCTTGAGGCCCGCCCACCTTTAAAGGGGACATATTATACCAGCAGGTGTGAGTGTGATTAGCCTTTACAAGCCGTTTTGAAACCGCAGCTTCTGACATCACAGGCGGGCGTGTCCACCTAGATGTACGATGGATAGATGAGCAACGTTTGCTATCGTGCACGCATCTAGGTGGACAAGGCCACCTGTGATGTCAGAGGCTGCACCTTTTCAAAACGGCGTGTAAAGGCTAATCACAGCCCCACCTGGTGGTCAAATATGTCCCCTTTAAGAGAGCTCACCTTGCAGAGTAGACGTTTGTCCGGACCTCCCCCGGAGCTCCTGCAGCTCCTTCATCAGCTTACACCGCTCCTGTTCCAGCTCGTCGTTGGCCCGCCTGGACAGACACACACACACACACACACACCACACACACAGTCTTCAGCGTCATGCAGCCACTGGATCAATGCCACGGTGAGGCCACCTCAGATGAACTGTGCCTGTATAATCATCGTTTCTCTCCGTGTAACCGGCACAAACCTTAGCGCTGCCACATCTTTGGTTGCAGTTGCGTCCATCCCGGTGCCGCCTTTCACCTGATGAAAGATTGATGAAAATATGAGCTTATTGAAGCCAGACACTCGTTGCTGACGGTCTCTTGATTAAAAACCGCTGTCGGGTGAATCAATCGCACGGAAGGGCTACATGCTGTACCGCCTGAAAGGGGGGGGTTTGTTTTCATTATCTTTATTGAACCACACTTAACAGGCCTGAGGGGTCATTTGTCGGTGAGGTGCGGTCGTGTCCTGGAACATAATGGAGTGGGTTGGTATGAATGGAGACGGGGCACCTGATCCTCGAGTGCGTGGATGGAGCGCAGGGCTTTCTCCTCGCGCTCGGCCGCCTCCTTCAGTTCCCTCTTGAGCTGGGTGCGCTCGGCCGCCTCCTTCTCTCCTTCCCTCTCCAGCTCTTTCATCTTGTGTTCATACATCCTGGAGGAGTGCCAGACCACAGTGGAAGATCACATTCTAATAACTGCATATGAATTGGGGTAGGAGTATAATGAAAAACAGAGAGCCTGGCTCGGGTCCTTTTAACCCCCCCTCCCCGCTACAAGCCACCATCACCGTAGACCCAAAGCAAGATCCAACTGATCAGTTGCAGAAATATTGAAGGATTTCATATTAAGATTAAGACAATGAAAAAACGATTCGGGATGAACCCATCATGGGTCAATCTACCCTTTACTGCAAATAGTCCCGTCTGAACGCCGGTGCCGTGGCCTGGATCAGGTCTAAACGAGTGAAGGCACAGCGGCTGACCTCGTCACCACGGAGGCCTTCCAGGTCTTGCTGTCTGCACCCTCGGGGATGGCTCTTGACAGAGCGGTGTGTAGTTTGCGCCTGGTCTCCTCCAGCTCTGACTCCAGCTTCTCGATGGTCACTTCCAGGCCGCTCCTGGCCACTCGCAGCCTCTCTGTCGCCTCCTTTTCCTGTGCAAACGGGAAAGGGAATCCAAGACGTGAGTCTCGTGTCTTCAGTTGTCAACAGATAGATTTTAATTGCAGTTGTTGTTCGAGTTCGACTAAACAAATGACCCTTTTGATCTCTATCCGTAGCCGTTCGCTCTCCATCACTATCTTTTCCATCCCTCTGGTTTTGGCTTCCAGTCTGGTGTTCAGTTCCGCGTCGGCTTCCTGCTTCACCTTTTCGTAGTCCGTCTTCCATGGAGGAAGAAAGAAGATGGAGGCGGTTAGGTCTCAACCTTCCACGCTTGACTTGAAAGTGCCACATCTTATCAAACACTACTATGGCACTAGTCACACTTATGGCACTTAATGTACGCACCTGTTGTATGTCGCGCTTAGTTAGAGTACTTATTTGTATAGCATTTAATCCTAGCTATCTTTGTTGTATACAGGGAATGGGTTAACCTAGCGATTGCTTGTGCTTTGCACTTGGTTCTATGAACAACCTTACTGTACCGACAGCGATATATTGTTGTTTCACCTCCTTCTGATGAATGTAATTATTGTAAAGTTGCTTTGGATAAAAGCGGTTGAAACCTTGAGGGTCTCGTGCCGCTGCTGCAGAGCCGCGAGCTTGTCCTGATTGGCCGTCCCGGAGGTTCTCTTGAGGGCGTCGTTCTCCTTCTGCACCCTCTCCACCACCCTCTTCATCAGCCCCACCGTCTTCTCCAGGTCGCCCACCGTCTTACCGCTGGTGCCCCCCTGCTGCACCGAACAGAGCCACGGCCGTGTGGCTTGTGAATCGTCTGTCATCGTTACGACACTCTCGTAGACAAGCCTTCTCTTCCTGCTGAGATCTTGCGTGTGAAAATGTTACAGTGGGTTCCAAGATAAGATTTTTTTTTTTAAAGGTCCCGTGACACGCCACCAGGTGAGAGTGTGATTAGCCTTACAAGCCGTTTTGAAAATGGGCCCCTTATGACATCACAAGTGGGCGTGTCCACCTAGATGGGCGCTGGATAGATCAGCCTACCGGCCTACCCAGTGGACTGGAGCAAACGTTGCTCGTCTATCGGTCACACGTCTAGGTGGACACGCCCCCTTGTGATGTCATAAGGGGTAGATTTTCAAAACAGCTCGTAATGGCTATTCTACACTCGCACCTGGTGGCATTTCATGGGACCTTTAAAGATCAACTTTGTTACTCGCGGACAGAAATAGTGTGCATCGGAGCAGCAGAAGGACAGCACAATAACATGGTAACATCGCAAAAGAGATGAGAATGTTTAAATACGCAATAGAACTACCATACAAAAATCGAAAAATAAAATCGATTCGCACAATAGGAGTCATTGAAATGCAATGAGAGACAAAACCTGAACGGAAACATTATGAGTAGAGGTAAACAGCACTGACTGTATATGCATTGATTTACTGTTGAAGGTGAGACGGTGTGAAGGGGTTCTAGACGGGGACCTACCCCACGTAAGTGAGACAGCTTCTTCTCTGCCTCGACTCTTTCCTTCCTCATGACTCGGCACATCTCTTTGAGGTCTGCGACTTCTCGCTGCCAAAGCGGAAGGACCGTGAAAATCGACATGATTCTTTTGTTAGTACAAAGTGATTTCTATGTTTTCCACTGATTGACATTGACTTCAAATGTTTATTTTCCCCCGATATTCATTTGCCTGCCTAAATATATTTTATTATTAACTTCAGACACCAGGCTTTCCTTTAATAGGAACAGTTATAGGTTTTCCTCTGGATTGGATGTTTAGGAACCAGAGATTTTGAAAGTATGCTACTCGCCTAAGGCAGTCTAAGACGAGTAGCCTTAGACTTTCATTTTCTTTGCTGACAAACACATTTTAAAACCAATGCGATTTCGGGTTTGATTCATACATGTTCCCTTAGTTAAGTCAGTGGGATTCCCATGGCATCGGGAAATCTGATTTCCATTTGTGGAACTAAAACAAAATAAGTCACGCCCGTCTTAAATGTCTGACGAATCGCAGACAATATCTGCATCTCTGTCATCTGCGAGGCAGTGCCAAAATGCAAATTCTTTGGTCCAGTAATTTTGTTCTTGCGACTTCGCCAAACTTCTCTCCAAGAACTCTGCTCGCGTGACTAGCGTACCTTTAGCCCAGGCAACTCAACATTAGCTTGCGCCAACTGAAGGCGGAGCTCCAGGTTTTCAGAGGAGAGCTTCAGGTTTTCTTTCTGGACTTCCTGGTCTTTCTGCGATGGCGTGCCTGTGCCCCGCCCGGACGTCTAGAGGAAGGGGACGGAAGGAAATATTATTAAATCCAAGTGTGGACACAGATTATGAAAAGGATCAAAGAGAGTGGAGGAAAGGTGAGCGATGAAGAGATATAAAACAACAATCTATAAGCAACTTTTACAGGGTTCTAAGTGTATTCATGAGTCCTGCCCTTATGAATTGCAAATAACTCAGTGACCACATGAGCCACTGGGCAGAGCACCCGCGAGGTCGCAGTTCGGCAAGTTTTCCACTACGTTGTCACAGGTGAACTCGAGACGACCATCTAGGCCTCACTGTTGGATAGGGTTAGGGCTTTGACTGTCGGGTTGGGGTGGGGGGGAAATAACAACACCAACAAACTAAGGAACTATCACGCCAGTGCTTCACCAGGCTACTGCACCTCCATCAGTACTACAGCAACTACCAACGCCAAAGGGACACCACGGGGCCTGACTGTACCTTCACGCGGCGTCTGTCCGATTGGCTCTCTCTCTTTGGTACGCCCATGTGGCTAAAGACCTCAGATCCCGGCTGTGCGCAGCTCCTTCCTGCTAATTCGGCGGTCACAGTGTCTGTGAGCGTATCAGCGTTGGGTTCGTCTTGCGTGTCTGCATCTTCCTGAGCTGTGCTGGATTGCTCCGGTTCGTCACCTGGTTCCATCTCCATAATGGTTTGACCCGTCTCTTCGCCCAGCGCTACTCTGTCCTCGTCCGTCAAATCCCCCGCCACGCCCAGGTCGCCACCCGCGGCGCACTCCTCAAGGCCGGGCGGGTCGAGGCACGGGTTGGCCGCTCCCAACGGATTCTCCTCAGCCTCGACCTCTGGATCCGTCCGCTCTGCGCTCGCCAAGTCGGGGGTCATGGTGGGATCTCCGTCGGGTTCGCTGGTGACGACTTCGGTAGCACAGGGCCGGCTCTCCTGTCCGCTCGGACCCTCATCGTCTCCGCCGCCTTCGACCTCCTGCTGCTCCTCTTCCTCCTTGATAATATCAGAATCGGCATCTGCTGCCTCCTCAGACGGATGAGGGAACGATTGCACTTGCGGAAGTAAATCTCCGTGCGTTTCTGGGTTCTCTCGGTCTGTCCCCTGCCCGACTTCAAAGCGAGGGGAGCGTTTCGCTCTTGGAGATGCGGTGGGTTTGCCCCCTTCCTTCACATGTCGGGAAATAGAATGATTGTAGTCCGTTGAAGGAGAACGGAAGCGATAGATACGTGGGAACAAGCATAGAGAAATTGAAAGAGTGTAAAAAAATAAAAGGCCACATCAAGGACACAAGCCACACAATAGTTCCAAATATCATAATATGGGCTTATTATTTTCAGGCTGATGGGCTCCGACTATTATAGGCCAGAACGCAGTGTCTACCTTGGTAATCCGCATTCAGCGCCAGAAACTGATACAAATGTAGAGCTTGCAGTCCACTGCTGTTTTATTGCCTCATTAAATAGCCAGGTCAATATGAGTGAGCTCGTATATACAAGTTATCGCTCTATCAACACCTTTCCTTGGTGAATCTAGGCTATGTGTTGCTTCCTTCATTCTCCCACAGAACTTTATGATTATCTGTTTTTCTCCCTTTGGGGAACATTGCTCACATTTTTCAAAATAAAGTTAAATCTACTGCAGATGTTGCCTCCGTAGTAACCATGGGTTGAAGGTAGCTCTGCACTGAATTTGTGTCAACCAGACAAGATCAGGATGCATATGAAGACACATAAAGATGCCAAGACATGACGACAAGACGACAATCGCGTTCGAATAGGAAACACAATATTTGTTAAGTTGGCGTCTCGACTCGGCAGAGAAAAGGAGATGAACATTTTACAATCAGATCGAGAATTGATTTATCACATAAGGCACGCAACAATAGGGAAGTGTTAAGCCTTAATCTGCCAAAAGTGACAAAGTCAGAGACATATTAAGCAAGATGCATAGATATCAAATTAATGCTCAGGGATAAAATTGGTACTCTGTGCTGAGATTTACTGAGATGTTTAAAAAGTGCACGGCACGACGGCACAGGTTTTCACTTCATACACTCTAATTGTCCTGAGATTGTGCGCAAATAAACAAGCTTTGAATCCAGACTCTGTGAACTCAGGGTTACCCTAACCCATAATTAACTAAACATGGTCCTGGGAACTCTCAAATTGACCTGGAATTCTCCATCTGATCGCTCATTCGGACTCATGAGTGTTTGATAAAAAAAATTATAGTACAAAGGGAAGTAAAAAAAAAAAGGCGAAGGTGGTGGTTAAGTCAATTGCGCCCATTATATATTGGAAACCAGCTGCCTCTGCAAAATACGTTTTAATGTTAGGCCTGTTTCACTGCAGTGTAGTAGAAACAGATTTAGGCCGATCCCCAAGGCATCATCATCTCCCATATTCAGTCTATCATTCCCATTATCCCCTTAAAAGTGTGTCTTCTTACATGCTCTCTCTGCCTTTCTCTCACTTCGTCGCCATACCACACTGACTCCCCAACCCTGTGCAGGCAGTGTGTCCAGGAGGATATTCACAGGGTGACTTTATCCATCTGGAATTTGGTATTGAAACCTGAATACGCATGTTTCTGGGGCTCGTTTCGCCTTATTCATCTGGGGCCTCTTGATCTTTATTTGTGAAGATGAAATGTGGTACAAATGAACACATGTATGCTAACTTCCGTCATTTCATCATAGGTGAACCCAAAGGATTACTCTAAAGCTGCGGTCTCTGTGGGCTATGCTGATGACATGTGGTGAAATACACTCAGCCACATAACCCTTTGTATGATATATCTCTGTGTTCCAAGCCTTGACAGGTCTCTGACCCCCTCCGTACCTGCTCGCTTCAGAGTTATCGACCGAGTTCTCAAACACCCCCCCCACTCGGCTATTACCACATGCGTGACAGTAATGATTGTGGCTCCACATGAGGAATAAGCACATATCCCCATATGCTTATGGAAGCATATGGGGATACTTACAGAAGGCGTGGAAGGATGCTCCTTAGACATCTGGGACTCCAAGGTGCGGAGTCTCTCCTCCAGCCCGCGGTTCCTCTGGGTGAGGTCATCCACAGCTGCGTCCCTGGGCAGGGCCTGCTGGCTCCTGGAAGGTTTCAACACCACAGCACGGGGGTGGGGGGGTGCGTTAGATCGAGATCACAAGCTCTGGGTCTGCGTGTGTCGGTGCACAGGATTAAGGGTGACAAGGTGACGTCTCTGTTCATGACGATGAGTTTTGGATGATACGTGTGCTGATGAAGTGCTGTCAGGGGGGCAGTGTTGAAGGGCCTTGAAAAGGCTTGTTAAAAGGTTTTATTTGAAAATGGTGTACGTTAGAATGAGCCGATGTTGTTGGCTAGGGTTAGGTGAGCGGAGGGGATGGGGTCATCTAACCTCACAGTTAGATGCCTCTAAATCCTACACATTGTACCATCAAGTATTTGGCTGTGGGATAGTGCTATGGAGGCATCATAAACGTCATATCAACATAAATAACCGGCTGGCCCGCTGGTCCAATATGGGTACCACATGCTTTGAGAGGCATCCCAGTGACTCTTTCACAAGATCTACACTAAGGTATAGTGGGTCTGTTGAGGTTCCCCTTGGTAATGGAGCTTATGCACATGTTTCTATTGATCTTTGGTATGACCCTGCTTGATGGATTTGCACCACTTCTTGAGCAGTTTCTCAGGAGCCTACTTGAGGGAAATGTACGATTTCTCCAGCTTAACCTTTTAATGTTCCTCGTGTCAGGACAGAGTGAGGGAAGAGGGGTTTCAGCGTGTCTGAAGACGGAGACTGATAACGTATATTCCCTATGGACAATTCAGTTCATTTTGAATTGCATGAAACTGGACAGTCTGGTTCGTTGTCAATGCACTTTGAATGTATTTTTTCGAGTGTGTTATGGTCTTATTTATGTTGTCCTCGTCTGTAAATTGATTATTTTCGCTGCCTTCTTTCCTAGGTTGCTCTTGGAAAAGATGTTTAAATCTCAATGAGACTCCCCTGGATGAATAAAGGTTCAACAACAGAAGTAGCTGTTGAGGGGGATATAGAACATTTCTCCATCTCTCTCTCATGATCGTACTTGAGGTAGATGACCACACGATCCTAGTACCTTTAATATGTACTAGCGCTCTAATATGCACCAGCACTTTATTGTGCACTGCACTTTAAATGTGTACTTGCGCTGTACTTTTGACTGGTAGGTAGGGCAAATTGCACAGCTCAGATCTTCTTGCACTCTGGTCCCTAGCTGGTTACCAGTTATATACTTTCTTTCTATGTTGGTTGTTTTACTGTCTTTATGCATTGTTTTCTCTGTATGTTCCATGTTTGGCTATGCAGCAGTACCCTGTCTCTAAACCAAATTCCTCCCTAGGGAGACGGATGAATGACCTTGACTTGACTACCTGATGGTGAGGATCTGCTTCTCCAGCTCCCTGTTCCTCCTCCTCAGCTCCTCCAGCTCCTTCTCCGTCTCGGCACTCCGCACGCCCACCACCTGGTCGGCGGTCACACCGCGTCCCTTGGCCTTCCTCAGCAGGCCCTTGTTCTCCTGCTCCAGTCTGCGCTCATTAAGCACACGGGAACAAGCGTTACCCCCTGTGCGGGTCGCCATTCGACTGGGTAACCCCAGGTCGTTCTGCCGGCGATTGGAAATCGCCCTGCAGCAGGGTCCGGAGAGGAGCAATACATTTCTTTCTGCTTCCGATCCGCTTTTACTGGAGCCAATCACCAAGCTGGCTTTTCCCCCTGGCGCGCTATCGGCTGGTTTAATACAATGACGACAGGGAAGTGACGGCAAGCAGCTTTTTGATCGCGGGTCTGTTTGGTTGAAGGACTGTCCAAATGCGTCATTTGAATCCAGTCATTTGAACTACGCCTGTTGATCGCGCCTCTTACGCTTTAGAAAATGAAAGCAGCCTCCCGAGACCAACTTGCAATCTACGATTGAGCTTGTTCTGGCAATAGCCAGGCTAGGTCGCCATGCTATCTCTGTCATGTTGATTGCTCACTGGGTTCCACCGGAGAGGGACATGTTTTTGATCCGTTTCATTCCAAGCTAATGTGGGACTTTGGCAATACCTGGCGATATCTGACAAATAAGAGAAGGAATCCGATTGTCTTCTACCTTTCTCTACAGGCTTTTTGTGTCTTTGACTACAGACCGTGAAAAGCCTCAAAAAGTGGAAGGAATGAGCCGCCAAAGCTGCAAAGTCTGCTGCTCTGTCAACCGCCTGCATGTCTCAAGGCTGAAACCCACCAAAACCATAGCGTAGAGAGCATCTGCCTTCAATCCGCTCTCATGATAATCTATTTAATGTGCCTGTGGTGTGAAGCCAAGGAGCGAGCAGCTTCCGTTGGCGCTCTACGCTTGAGCCCCGATTGTGTTCCGGCCTTCGGGCTCGCACTCACCTGGCGTAGAGGTCTTTGAGAGTGCCGAGCTGTCTGGAAAGAGCCTCCACCTCCCCCTCTTTCTCCTTGAGTCCGTTCCGTACTTTCTCCATCCTCGTCTGCCATTTCTTCCCCTCTTCCCAGCGCACAACCTCTTCCTTGGACTGTCGGAGAGAGAGAAAACAACGGAACATTGATTATCTACGTATACATTGACAAAGGCAAAGAGTTTCAAATCAACTCCAGGGTCAACTTGGGTCTGCCATACAAATTAGGAAGTGGCTGAGATTGTGTGGCAGTAATTGCCACAACCTGTTTTTAGTGCCTGATTTTGAAAGGTTAATCTCATAAGTAAGCGGCATGCGTTTTAGATTCGTGGTGGACTTGCGTCATCATAAATCATCCCATTCCAACAGGGCTAGCTAGAAAGACAAGTTGTATAGTCTCGCTATAAAAGATGGATAATGGCTGATTCTAATGGAAGAATGTGCCTTTTACCACCTTGCTGCCGTCTTGGTTCCATTTTGGTTCTAAACAGTAGCTGGTTTGGGGGACGTGAATGCGGATTTCATGATTCAGTTTCCCCACCCAGCTTGCGTTCGGAGCCAAAATGGCCACCATAGGAGAATAAGGCCCATGAGGGGAGGTTTCAGCTTGGACCTTGTTGTCCTCCTTGTTGGTGGTGGTGTTGGTACTCCTCTCTGGGGACGAAGGCCTCTTCTCCAGCTCCGACTCCAACCTCCTGACCTTCCTCTGGAGGTTCTCCACTGTGGAGCCCCGGGTGTCAGCCTCCTGCTGGTTCTGTTGGTTCCATTGCGTCAGTCGAAATGGGATTCACCGTTTAGTTATAAAGTAGTACACCTTATTCTCTGTATGATCATGAAAGATAATAAGGTGTAGTTTATTAATCCCCTTGGGAAAAGTTCAGCCTCTGCATTTGACCCATCCTAGCCCGCTAAGAACAGTGGGCAGCCTCACACACTTGGAGTGTCTGGGAACCACCTCCGGTCTGTAGTGCCCTTGCCTTGCTTGTGGGCCATGCCGGAGAGCTACCTCGCATGTTTTGTGGTGTGGGGGGGAAACCAACATGGGCAAAGGGTAAAACATGCAGCTTTACACAGAAAGGCCAGAGTGGAAAGGTTTCCTGATGGGCAAGTGCCAGCGTCGAACCCAGGGCCAAAGACCTTAGTAGAGGCGTGTGTCACCATTTCAGCACAATCACTAAGAAGATGTGTAGAGTTTGTAACTATGAGGAAAAATTCCAAATGGGTTTCATGCCCATTTAAGTCCTCCTTAAGTAGACTGTTGTTACAACAAGTCCTGTACATTTATAGAGCTAACTCATTAAAAATGATTAATGTGATCTGTGCGCTTGTTTGTTAATTCCGTGTTTTCCAGAGGGGAAACAAAACACATTCAGTGTCCCATAACGGCGGTTTACTTTGGCCTCTCTCTGCTGTTGTTCAACAACAGAGAGAGCTGCTATGCCGCTTATTTGTGTGTGAGCGCGTGCGTGTGCGTACTTGGCTGTGATGCGTGAGTCAAGTCCATTGTGTTTTTACAGCCCTAACAGCCTGCGGTCAGTTTTACGGTTCTAAACGGCCTCATGACATGTCACCCCTCGGCCTCCCATTCAGCCCGCCCAGGTCCAAGGGGAAGGTGGCCTTTGAGCAAGGCACCTGAAACCCCCACCTCCTCCCCGGGCGCTGCACTGCGGCGGCCCACTGCTCCGGGGTGTTTTGGTGGGCCCCGTGTGTTCACCGGCCCCCGGATGGGTTGAAAGCAGAGGGAGAATTCTCCCCCCATAAAAGGGACAATAAAGGATAACTTAACCCAAGGGGTGGTTGGCGGTGGTGGGGCGTACCTGCAGCCCGCTGCTCAGCCTCTTGACGCGCTGCCGGAGCTCCTGGAGCTCCTGGTCCCTCTGCTCCTTCTCCCCCTGCAGTCGACCCTGGCTCTTCTGGTTCCGCTGCAGGTCGCCCCTCAGCTCCTCCACCTCCTCCTTCAGGGCCCCCTCCCGGCTGCGGGCCACCTTGGCCGACTCCTTCGCAGACTGCAGCTCCTCGCTCAGCTCCTGCAGCCGCAGCTGAGCGGCAAACGCAGACGGAGCGACAACTGGATGGGGTTTCCCTCAGCCGATAAAGGGCTCATATCGGCTCGCTTTCGTTTGTATGATGTACATGTTTCTGTAAGCGCATTCCCTTTCAATCAACAGAAGCTAGGCTACTGTGCGAGTCAACGTATGCGGCTGACGTAAATCAAAGGCTAACCTAGCGAACTTGCTGCACAACGAGACGTTTGGGATTAAGCAACTCGTCTGCATCTAGCCGTCAAACGGCAACTTACAGATATCTCTTTAAAAGGCATACGAAGCTTCCGTTGCGCCAAGACATGACATACTGTGCGTCGGCAGATTGTTTTCCCATTGATTTACAGTGGTAGTAAGAGGTTTCCTTCGTTGAGGCCTCGGGGTTCTGCATGTCCACCATCCATCATCGGGATCTTAGCCCGCAGGCGTAACGTAAAGCCCTTCAGTCAACACACCCCGCTTCTCCAACGTTCATTTTCTTAACACACTGTTTATTTTACCTGTGTCTGAGCAAAGAGGGTAAGACGATAGGTTCACGGCCTTAATAGAGGCTAGGCTCCGGGTGCGATGTTCCATGTGTCTGCGTGGGGGGAGGGGGGGGAGAGGATGGGTGGAGGGTGGGGGGGGCTCCTCTCGCTCACCTTCAGCTCCTTGGTGTGTTTGTCCACCAGCGTCTGGACGTTGAGGCTCTCCTCCCTCTGCACCGCGCCCGAGATGATCTGCTGCTCCGCCAGGGCCGTCATCTCCGACCGCAGCTCTAGCAGCGCCTTGCCCAGGGCCTGGTGAGAGGGTGGAGGGTGGAGGTGGTGGGTGGAGGACAGATAGATTCGATTAGTACCCCGGGGGTTCACATTCCCTGACCTTTGACCTGATGGCAGGGTGTGGTGTCAGACAGGAACAAACAGGAAGACACTAAATGATAACTGCACAGGGGCACCTTTTCTAAATGGTAAATGGACAGCATTTATAAAGCGCTTTTACCCAAAGCCCTTTAATGTTGCCTAACATTCACCCATTCAGGCACACACCGACGACGGCGCCACGCAAGGCGACAGCCAGCTCGTCGGGAGCAGTGAGGGTTAGGTGCCTCGCTCAGGGACACCTCGTCACTCAGCTAGGAGAAGCCGGGGATCGAACTAGCAACCCTGCAGTTACCAGCCATCCCCGCTCTATTGATTAGTTCACCGTGATTCACATTCCCTTGACCTTTGACCTCAGCGTGATTGAAGGGTGTGGTGTTAGGGCACAGGGGGAAATTTTCTGTCCGCATTCGTTTGCCTTTGCCGCTTTGTTCTGGTGTTGCTCTTGATGTTGGATGCATTACTAGGCGATGACTCACAGGGAATATAAAAGAAAAGGTTATCATCGGAGCTGTTCACGTGACGTCACGCACATTCCAAGCTGCCATTTCGATGCTCTTTCTTTATTATAAATCTGAACAATAACAACTAGTTGCTTGGTTCTTCTTGAGTCAAGCACTACCAAGAGGGGCGGGCTCGATATTGTTTGATGTAACTTCAGATTACATGTATTGGACCCCTCCTTAAACAGTCAGACGCCCAGGGTCCCGGCCCCCCATCTGTTTCTCATACGATACCGTAACTGGCCCCCCTGGCCCCTGTTATAAAATACGTGCTTAGCTCAGCACTGGGATTACACTCGTGTTCCAGTGATCCTACAGTAATGGCCCGGGACAAGGCGAACCTTGAGCTGCTTCTCTTTCTGGGTGAGCTGGGCCTTCAGCCGCTCCACCAGGCTCTTCATGGTGTTGCTGGGCGAGCGGATGTTGGCCTCCTTCTGGGCCTCCAGCTCGCTCTGGAGGCACTGCAGCTGCTTCTCTGTGAGGGCGGCCTGGGCCCTCAGCTCCTCACCGTCCCCGGCCAGCGCCTTCACCCTGGCCGCGTGCCGCTCCTCCAGCCTGGGGAGAAACACATCGTCCGCGCACTCCTAGTTAGCCTCAGGCGTCGCACTGTGAGCTTGTTGCGCTACGCTGTTAGCTATTTGTTGAATTGTGTCAGCTTGTTTCTTAAAGGGGACATATTGTACCACCAGGTGTGTGTGTGATGAGCAGTTGAAAATCTGCCTCTTCTGACATCACAAGTGGGCGTGTCCACCTAGGTGTGTGCTGGATGGATCAGTCTACCAGCCTACCCGGTGGACTGAAGCAAACGCTGCTCATCTATCCAGCACACATCTAGGTGGACACCTGATGTCCCCTTTAATGCAGTTAGCCTATGGTTGAATGGTCTGAGCTGGTTACTTTATTCTGTTAGCGTGTTGTTGAATAGTGTTAGCTGGTTACTTTAGTCAACATTTCTATTTGCTTAAGTTTTAAATTTGAAACACAAAAATATTTATGATACTTGACACGTTGATCTCTCAAGCGTTTTGAGGTCTCAGGCAATTTCTGAACCCTTAACCCTGGCAAAGTAAAATACCAGTTGAGCTAGACATGAGTTCAAGTCTTGTTATCAAAAATCATTCTGAGCCAGGAGAATTTCCAGGCTAGCTAGATGATATTTGGCAAGGTAAGATCAGGTAAAGAGTATCCAGGCACAGAACCAAACACAAGCAACCAATTACTGCAACCACATTTTCTGATTGGCTCAATGTGACATCCCTTAGCACTGTTTTAGTCAGCTGCCAACACAAATCTGCCATGATGTTGTTGTGAATTATTTGTATGGACAGTATGGGCCATCTGGTTTGGTTTTTGTGTCTAGTTACCCTTTCAGATAAAATAGTTTTTCTAGAATTCAGATTCAGCCATTGGAGAGAGATAGCTTGTGAGATTATCCAGGTTTTCAAGTTTGTGTTTGGCAATCAGTTCTGGCCGTGGCTTGGCAGCTATTTTCTTCCAAATGCGGCCACAGTTGTTAAAAAAACTCTAGTCAAAACTAGCGACTCTTGCTCTTTTTTTCCTCTCGTCGAATCTGGTCGGAAGTAAAGCAAAACATATCGTTCTCGGAGAAGAGCTGTTGAGACGAAGATTGCTACAATTTGAAATGTTTGGGAAAGGCTTTCAACAGGAATCGAAAACCCAGACTAATCTGCAGAGAACCGTACGGGAAATACCTAGATCAGGAATGTCTTACGAGGCGAGTGGACAGACCGTAAAAACTAAATCTCAATTTTCACTCAAAGCAATGGATTCATAGTATTCACATGATTGTAATTCGATTAGTTTTCAGAAAAAAGCCAACAATCAAAAAATGTCATGAAAGATAAAAATAAATAAAAATGACATGACGTGTTTACACAGCGCCTTCACGGTTTAACAACCACTTCCAAGCACCTATCATAATCCTTCAAAATACCCAGTGTGTGTGTGTGTGTGTGTGTGTGCGTGTTTGCGTATGTGTGTGTTTGCGTGTGTGCGTGTGTGTTTGCGCGGTTGTGTGTGTGTGTGTGTTTCTACATATGCGTCAGCTAGCCGGTGTATTTACAGGGGATGGATTCGATTTAGATGTTTTTTGTTCTACTCAATCCAATGCTTGACTTGACAACCCGGTTCGCTATGGCTCCCTACCGATAATCTACCGGAACAGCTGGGAGAGAGCACTGCCCCTTCAGTGGGGTCCAGTCAATTAACACAGCGACACATCACCAGGGATGGAGCTCTCGCTGTCCCTTCTGTTCGACCCTTGCGTCGTGCTATCTATAAACATTGTTCTATAACAATTACAATGCGTTGTTATAATGTAACATAACATCCCTTTGTGAGAGACTAACATCTCTTAGTTGTGTCTCAACTAAGAGATATTGAGACACAACGATTTGCCAGACTGGAGATTTAGTTTATTTCGGACAGAAATAGCCGACCCCTCGTATTTGACATATAATGACCTCTATTTTGCATTCGCCTTTCAGCAATATCACACTTTTTATTATTTAAAGGTTACATATTATACCACCAGGTGTGAGTGTGATTAGCCGTTACGCACTGTTTGGAAACTCTTCTGACATCACAAGTGGACGTGTCCACCTACATGTGTGCTGGATAGATCAGCCTACCAGCCTACCCAGTGGACTGGAGCAAACGTTGCTCATCTCTCCGTCATACATCTAGGTGGACACGCCCACCTGTGATGTCAGAAGAGGCCGATTTTCAAAACGGCGTGTAACGGCTAATCACACTCACACCTGGTGGTCTAATATATCACCTTCAAGTTATTTTTATGTTCATTAACCCTTTGTGAGAACAAACAGGACGCTGTTCGCCTGGGGAACAAAGTGTTTTGGAAGGGTTGACTATGTGGCACTACATTAAAAACTAAAAAGCCAGCTCTTACTTTGACACCTCTTCCTGGTGTTTCTCGGCCTGCGTCGCCACGGAAACCCTCTGTCGGTCGGCATCGGCGACGGCCGCCCTCAGCCTCTCGTTGAGGGCGGAGAGGGAGTGGTCCTGCTCCACCACGGTCTGCTCCACCTCCGCCAGCCGCACCAGGTGCTTGGAGGTAGGCACGCTGAGGGAGGGCTTCTTCAGCAGGTCCTGGAAGAGGGCAGCCAGCCGCCGTTAGCCGCTAAACGCTAAAGTAACCGTTCAAACTGAGCGTAGGCAAGGCAAGGCGAGAATAATTTAATTCAATAATTATTAGGGGTGTGACGATGTTTCGTGCCACGAAATATTGCAAAATGAAGACGTGACGAAGTGCGTTGTTGAGACGAAAAAATGTTTGCGATATCATATATATTTCTTTCCTACTTTATTTATGGCCACAATAAAAAATTAATAGACTAAGAAAAAACTTTTTGTTTATTGCCATTTATGACAAGATGATTAGTCTATACCATGTTACTATAACATATCTTGTTTACAATTTCATAAAAATGGAAATGTAGGGCAAATGGCATTGTTTTGCAAATTTTGTGTCTTTAAAATAAACTACAATATTTTTTCAGTCATACATTTTCTTTGTTCAAGGTTCGTTCAAAATATCGTTATAATATCGAATCGTGATCCCAATATCGTGTATGGTATCGAATCGTGAGCTGAGTGAATCGTCACACCCCTAATAATAATTTATTGAATTCACGCTTTACAGTAAAGGAGGGGGACCTCACTAACCACCACCAGTGTGTGTCACCCACTGGGGTGACGCACGGCAGCCAATCGGCAGAACACTCACCACACACCAGCTTGAGGTGGAGAGTGAGGGAATTAATGAGTCAGCCAATTATACAGGGGACTGATTAGGGCAAGGCAACCTTATTTATGTAGCACTTTTCACACACAAGGCAGACTCAGTGCTTCACATAAAAAACATCGTCCCAAAATAAATTGATAAAACAAAATAGAGAAAATAAAGGCAAAGTTAGGACAATGAAAGTGCAATGTATTTAAGATTTAGCAGAAAGCTAATGCAAGCATAAAAGTCTTTAGTCCTGTTTTAAAAGTGGTCAGAGTTGGGGCAAGACTTAAATCCTAGTGTGTAGTGTGTTTCCCCCCCCCGACCGATCCACTGTTTCACCGTGCTGAGGTACTAATGGGTGGAAAGGAAGTAAAGGTGAAAGCACCATCTTCATCCGTTGTATTTGAAAGTAGACGATGCTACAAGGAGACGCTTTCAAATTTATCTGAATTATTTTCACTCTGGTAACAACGTTTTTGGGTGATTGCACATAGCTTGTCAACCCCCTAACTTTGTTGAAAACTAATTTGTCCCCAACAAACCATTCTGGCGGCCGCAGCATTGAATAGGTGTTGCTGACTTGCTGCTAATGTAACCATTGTTAGTAAACGGAACAGTTGGATTGCACACAGACACACACACACACACACACACGCTTACCAGTGTGTTCTGTTTGAAGCGGTCCAGTGAGCTGTCCGAGTAGAGGTCCAGCTTCTGATGCAGAGCCTTCACCTCCTCCTCATGCCTCCTGTTCACCTCCTCCTGCTCCTGGGAGAACGAAACATTCAGAACCAGGGATCAGTATTGTTCAAGCTTTAAGTGCATGGCCAGAAGCACCTTCCTCCATGGCATCCTGTAGGTCTCTAAAGCAATGTTTCCCACACTTTTTTTGGAGGGACCCATTTTTTTGAATTACAAACCACCATGACCCAATCTAAAAAATAGCTTACTATCAAAAACATGCTCCTTGTTTAAAGTTTTTTAAATGCTCATGCCAAACAGGTAGGCGTGTGTTTAAGGGCAGCTATTGTTATCAAACAGTCAATCAATCAATCAATCAATTTGAACAGTCAACATTAATCAATTCGTTAACCACATAAGACAAGATAAGATACAACTTTATTAATCCCCCGGGGGAGAAATTCGGGTGTTTCAGAAGCAAGAAGTAGGACAGTCAAGAAACTGTATAGATAGATGCCAAAATAGTGCCAAAGTATTTCTGTAAAAAATATATATAATTGTTATTCTTTTATTTTTTTAATATAAATTTATTTGACTCCCAAATAGAAAAGAAAAACGTCCTCTTTGTTGTATATAGGCCGTGACAAGTTATTTCTGAGCATCATTTTTCATCACTGAACATCAACTCAATTCTCAATCAAGAAAGCTTCTCCATCCACGCATCCCTCTTCTGCTCTGGCTGAACACCTCCACAGCCTATAAACACCTCCACCTCCACCTCCACACCGCAGCGGGCCCCCCGCTTTGTCATAATCACCCCCTTCAGTGTTCATTTGATGCCCTTCCCTCAGGCCGGAGTCTAAGACTCCCTTTTTTTAAGTCAAATAGGAAAAAGACTCGTCAATACTCATTTTACACAAATCTTTGCACATACCTGTAAATGTGTTTAAATCTGACGACTAGATAAGTGTGACCGTTTTTTTTTACTTTTATTAGGCTGTGTCTATCTCTTTGTTGTGTGTCCTTGTGTATCTCGTGCTATTCACGTGTACCTGACTGCAAGACAAGTTCCCCTTTTAGGACGACAAACGTTGAAGCGACCTGAACTGAGCCCGCTCACCCGTCTGGCTCGGGCCAGCAGCTCTTGGTACTTCTTCACCACCTCCTCCTTCTGCTTCAGCCGCCCCTGCAGGCTCCCGATGGTGTGGTGCGCCACCTGGAGGGCGGGCTGGCTCTCCGCCCCGCCCTCCTCCCCCGCCGACGCCTCCGCCGCCTGGCCCAGGTCGGCCAGCAGCCTCTCCCGGCCGGCCGTGGCGGGGAGGCGGAGCCTGAGCTCGTTGATGACCCGGTCCCTGGAGAGCACGTTCTGCTGGGCGCGGCGCAGAGCCTCCTCGCTCCCCTTGGACCTCTAGGGGCAGCCGGAGGGGAGACGCCGCCGCCACGTGGGGTTAGACACGCGGCCGTGGTGAACACTTGATCCTGATTGGTCGCAAGTGTTCCGATCGGGTGCGTGCGTTGGGTTTCGATAACGGGACACCCGGCCTTTTAACAGCTCCGAAATCAATCAATGCGTTACACATCCAACATTAAACATAAGAAATGGTTGAATAGAACATTGATCAGGGTGGCAGGGCGGTCTAGCAAATGCTCCAACCTTTCCTTTAATAAAGCACCCATTTTAACCAAAATGGCGGCGTTCCGACGCATATTGCAAAAAATATATATTTTTATGTTTTACTCCCAGCTGACGGGTTCTGGGTTCGTAGCTCTAATGGTTGTGGAAGAAACACGAGGTAGTGATGGTATCAATCTACGATTGAGCTTGGTCTGGCAATAGCCAGGCTAGCCACTACCAGTACCAGGACTAGTACTCATACCATCACAACCTCGTGTTTCTGGGGAGCCGGCTCGGTGATTGTCTCCCTCAAAAACGTATCGGAAGCAGAAAGAAGTGTATTGCCCTTCTCCCGACCCTTCTGCAGGGCGAATTCAAACCGCCGGCAGAGCGGGCTGGGGGTACCCCGTCTAGGTAGTGGCCTTACCTCCTCCAGAGCTCTGCACGAGGCCTGTGTCTCCAGGATGGTGCGGCCGTGTTCCCCCAGTTTCCTCAGGGCGAACTCCAGCTGCTGAGCCACCGGCCAGCTGGGGTTTGGTAGCAAATCCTGCTGCTCAGCCTGTATAACCAACGTACACACGCACACACACACACACGCACACACACACACACACACACAGACTAATAAAAACCTTCAGAAATACCACATGACACTTGCTGCTAGTGCGCTTAAATAATTACACAGAAAACGCTCCCCTATCCTCCATTAAAGCACCTACCTGAACCAAAATGGGGCGATCAAATGCATATTGCATAAAAAAAAAAATCTGAAAAGCCTAACATCTTTCATTTCACAATAATTCTTCAACCAGGAACATGATCTTGGCGTGGACGTATGCGGTTGGCAACTGATATGATCACGGATGAATAATTTACATTAAAGTTATTCACGCTTCCATCAGTGACGTGTCAGAAAAGTGATCTCTTAACAGGGCAGCGTGTGCGATGTGTTCCAACAGGCGCCCTCCTTGCTTCCACCAGCGACAGCGGGGCCGAACCGAGGCCGATGATTCACCTTTCATATAAATGACACGCCAAAACCCCTGCGTGCGCTATCAGGCCATCAATCCGTGTTCTCACATGTTCCTCGCGTGCGTTCCTCAGGAGCGCTGAGCAACCCATACGACGCTGGATCAATCATCGACATTAACAATAACAATAATAATAATAAGGACACAGTGGGGCGTCCGCACCTGCTGGGAGGCTCCAAGGACCACCTGCTGCTGCTGCTTCTCGAAGGCGTCCAGCCGGCGCTCCAGGTCCACCTCCCGCTGCTCCCAAGAAACCTGCCGCTCTTCCCAGAGCTGGGAGCACACCTCTCTTTATAACGGGAGTTAAGAGGCGTCGTTTCAAGCCACGCAGCTGCTTCTGTGGATTTCATGAACCCCCCTGCCTTTTCTGGGACCCCCCCGCTGAGCTGGGAGACACCGGGCTGCCCTCGCTCGGAAAAACGCTTCCTTTATCTTAGGAGATCAAAGCGGGGCTTTGTCGGAATGCTTCACGCTTTACTGAATATTTTATAGTCCCTTGTGAAAAAGGAGCCGGTCATATTTCATTAGAGTCATTTCAACTGGGACTACCCCGGTTATAACATGACTAAATATTCGAGGAAGAGGAATATGCTGGCCGAGTCCTTCTGATGTGTATGTTTTGCACACACAGTCGTCAGCATCGGTACGTGTACTCAGTCAAACCACATGCCTGCTCCCAGGCATGTGGTTTGACTCCCAGCCCAAATGTGCTTGGGTCAATCCCCGTGTCCATAGCCTTGAGGGAGGTTGAGCAAGAAGCCTAGCCCTAGCCCCCATCTGCTTATGAAAGGCGTTAGGACAAAAGCATGGCGATTGTGCGTGTGCGTGCGTGCGTGCGCTCATGTGCCCGTGCGTGTGTGTGTGTGTGCGTGTCTCACCGTGCGCTCCGTCACCAGTTCCTCCTCCAGGGTGCGGAGGGCGTGCTCCCGCCCCTCTCCCAGGCCCTTCAGGTAGCGGATCTCCTCCCTCTGCACCTCCAGCTCCCTGCCGCGCCGCATGTCCTGCAGGCGCACCTCCTCCACCCTCCGGTGCCACTCCACCACCTGGAGACAGAGAGACGGACACGGGATGGAGGGAGGGATAGCGATGGATGGATGGATGGCGCTAATGGATGGATGGATATGGAAAGAGGGGTAGAGAGAGAAAGATTGATAGAGTGCAGAATTGGACGATAGAGATGGATAGGTGGATATGGATGGATGCATAGAGAAAGATAGATGGGTATGATGGATGTATAGAGAAAGATAGATGGGTATGATGGATGTATAGAGAAAGATAGATGGGTATGATGGATGTATAGAGAAAGATAGATGGGTATGATGGATGTATAGAGAAAGATAGATGGGTATGATGGATGTATAGAGAAAGATAGATGGGTATGATGGATGTATAGAGAAAGATAGATGGGTATGATGGATGTATAGAGAAAGATAGATGGGTATGATGGATGTATAGAGAAAGATAGATGGGTATGATGGATGTATAGAGAAAGATAGATGGGTATGGATGGAAGGATAAAGAGAGGGTACAGATATATGGATGATACGGATAAAGAAAGATAGATGGATAGATGTGTAGATAGATCATTTGACATGGAAGACGGATAGAGAGATGGTACTGATGTAACCGATAGAGAGATGGATCGATTTGGATAGATGTATAGAGATGGATCGCTGCATATGGATAAAAGGATAGACAGATGGTACAGATAGATGTGTAGAGACAGATAGATGGATAGGGATAGATGTATAGAGATGTATCCTATCCATCCATAGATGGATATGGATAGAAGGATAGAGAGTCGATACAGATAGATCGATAGCAAGAGAGAGAGATGGTACAGATAGATCAATAGAGAAATTGATACATATAGATTGATGCATAGAGATAGATGCATAGAGATAGGCAGATGGATATGGATAAATGTATAGAGATAGATAGATGGATATGGATAAATGTATAGCGATAGAAAGATGGATATGGATAAATGTATAGAGATAGATAGATGGATATGGATAAATGTATAGCGATAGATAGATGGATATGGATAAATGTATAGCGATAGAAAGATGGATAAATGTATAGCGATAGAAAGATGGATAAATGTATAGCGATAGAAAGATGGATATGGATAAATGTATAGCGATAGAAAGATGGATAAATGTATAGCGATAGAAAGATGGATATGGATAAATGTATAGCGATAGAAAGATGGATATGGATAAATGTATAGCGATAGAAAGATGGATAAATGTATAGCGATAGAAAGATGGATAAATGTATAGCGATAGAAAGATGGATATGGATAAATGTATAGCGATAGAAAGATGGATAAATGTATAGCGATAGAAAGATGGATATGGATAAATGTATAGCGATAGAAAGATGGATATGGATAAATGTATAGCGATAGAAAGATGGATATGGATAAATGTATAGCGATAGAAAGATGGATAAATGTATAGCGATAGAAAGATGGATATGGATAAATGTATAGCGATAGAAAGATGGATATGGATAAATGTATAGCGATAGAAAGATGGATATGGATAAATGTATAGCGATAGATAGATGGATATGGATAGAAGGGTAGAGGGTACAGACAGATCGATAGAGACGGATAGCAAGAGCGAGGGAGAGGCTACAGATAGGGCGAGCGACGTCGCCTCTCCCCCCCCTCCCCACCTTCTGCCCTCCCTTGGCGTCCGCCAGCGCGGCGACCAGCTCCTCCAGACCGGCCAGCTTCACCTCCAGGTCCTCCGCCCGCCCCTCCGCCCTCCTGCGCTGCTCCTGCGCCTCCCTCCTCTCCTGCCGAGCCCCGGCCCGCTCCTCCTGCAGCTCCGTCAGCGTCAGGGAGAACTCCTCCTGCCGGGCCAGCGGCAGCGCCCCGGCGCACTGCCGCCGCAGCGCCTGCACCGTCTGCCGCAGGTGGCGGGCGCGGTCGCGGCCGTCCAGCCGGGCCAGGTAGAGGGCGCGCTGGCCGGCGTCCAGGCTCTGCTCCGCCCGGAGCTGGTAGGCCTCCAGGGAGCGGAGGCGGCCCGTCAGGGCCTCTAGACGGCCCAGGGCCGCCGCCTCGCTGAGCTGCAGCGACACCACCTGCTGGTGGAGACGGCCCAGGAGTGCCTTCTCGTCCGACTGGGACTGCGCGGGGAAAGGGGGGGGGGGGGGGAGTTGTAAAAGGGAGCAAGACCCTAAATCGGTGTTTTCAGGCTGAATGTACCGATCAAGTGTCTCTCTCCCATTCCGATTTCACATTCTCCCGAAAAAGCTCCAAAAAGTCATAAAAGAAACGCTGGAAGAAAAACCAATAACGATATCAATAATTGACATGATTAATTGACCGCTGTTCAGCGTGTGTTCCGATTTTCACGCAGGTACCGACACTAAAGAGTTGGCGGGCGCACGGATTCCAAACCGCCGGGACGTGCAGACCTTCATCTGGCCCTCATTTCACCCACTCCACAAACAGCACAATCAGACGCTAAACATCAGAGGCTCTGCCACAGCCGGCCTGCTGCTTGGGTTTTATTTGAGTGTGTGTTTGCTTCCTCTCACTGTGCGCCTAATAGACTCCCGCCAGCAGACTCCATTAAAAAAGCGTTCCTGGGAGAACATCAGCTCCAGAGCGCCCCAGATCGGCACTAAAGCACATAAAACTCCAGCATTTAAGGGGAGTCAAGGGCCTCATTGTATTCTACGTGGAATGTGATTCTGACCCCGTGACCCCCTGTCAGGGGTCATTTCCTGACCCCTGGATGACCCCTGACAGCCGGAGAAAGCGTTTTTTCAAGCATTTGTTTGTGTCACAGACAAAACAGCAAAACCCGCCAGTAAAATTCAACCGGTGTAGTTTACTTTTTATAACCAACTGCCACCATTAGCATCGATTACACCGGTTAAAGCCTGTAATCATTGTGTCATTTTTCAGTAATTATTTTGTAATTATCATAATAACTATCATAACTACTTTCTGTGGTGCACCCTGTAATCATTTATTATTGAGTGATGTCTGAAAGCATGAATAAGCACTTATGCTGTCACGTTTTAATCTTGAACAACCGGCCCCAGTTTCGGAACCATTTGCGTTCGCGGAGCCAAATCATTTAGTAAACAAAGAACAAATTCCTCATCGGTTGTCGCTTATTTCTGTTCACTCTTATATAACGCTTTTAAAATGGTTGCATTAAAGAGAAATTCCCCCTTGAGCTTGTTCTGTTATAATGAATATCAGCACGGCTGTGATCATCTCCAGTACCCAGTACTTCAGTACGACCGAATCACAGCTGTGCTGATACTCAGTATAACAGCACTCCGTCTGGTATGATATCGCTTTACAAGCCTCCACTTGATAGCCTTGACAGCGAAGGACTGTTGGCCACCCTGGAGCCGCGGCTGCGTGACTGGGAGGCCTGTTGCTCGTGGTTAATGAACCAGCTGGATGCCCCGCCAATGACTCCGTTGATGCAGAGAGACACTGCCGTCCTACAACCAATCATCCATCGGTTTTCGTGTCTCCAAAAAGGGACAGCTGCCATGTGCTTCAATGCAACGTAGTCAAACGATTGCCTTCCACACACGCACACCGGGCAGTACCAGTGTGCAAAAACAAATGAATGGATGCCATGGATTTTGGTCTCCTCACATAGCGTAACATCTGCGACATGTCATATGACCTTTTTTCTCAAAAAGTACCTGGGCTGCAATCTACCAAAGGGCACGTGTGCCGATTGGGGGATCGTCTGTACACACAGAGATCCTCGGGTTATCTCCTCACCTGAAGGTCCAGAACCTGCCTCCTGAAGGACTCTGTCTCCTTATCCCTGGATTGCTGCCGGGCCTCCATCACAGACACCTGCATCTTGGCCACGTCAGACACCTCTCGGAGCCTGCAGCGAGAACCCAAGTCCCTCATAACAACTGGGTTTGTGGAGGGGGCAATTCAAGCCCACACAAGGTGCACATTTTTGTTCAAATGTATGCAAGTTGCTAAATATCTAAAGTCTATATAGTGTTTCTCGTATGGGCGTATGTTTACCCCCTACGGGCACATTGGAGGTTTGAATGGAACATTTGTAATGAATCCCCACCTTGTTTGTTTCAAATTGCAAAAATAATGCCACCTTAATAAAATGAAAGACTACCACCAACATAGTAGTTTGTTGAAACTTTCCAATGATTCACATGAATCTCAAGTGAAGCACAACCCCAAGTTTGTCACTACAAGAAAGGGGAACTTGGTTCAATTTGCAACAATTAGACTGAGAATGGGGTCGATTCAATGAGACCCACCCATCCAAAGATCAGATCGACCCAGGGAATCATTCCCCCAGATCTCCCCGGGAGGCAAGTGGGAATAAAGGCCTGATTATGGTCCCACATTCACGCAACGCAAGACCCATTACGTCCTCGCGGACCCTCCTTGCGTCCCCCGCAAGGGCCTGACGTGCGCCTCCCAAAGATCGTAACCTTCCGTCGAGGCGACGCAGCAGCAAGGGCTGTGATTGGTCCGCTCACTAAAACCCGGCGCGGAACCGTGACGGTTCACGACTGCGCCGAAGCGTCTGCGTGGCCACAGCGCTGCGTGAACGTGGGACCACAAACAGCCCTTAACAGCGGCGTGCGGTGGTTCACCTGGAGGCCTCGAAGCGGAGCTCCGCCTCGGCCTTCTCCAGCTCTGCCACGCGGGCGCGGTCGGCGTCACTGGTGGCCCTGCTCACGCAGTCCGCCAGCTGGTCCCTCAGCTCCCGCTCCACGCGCTGGGCCTCCAGGTGCAGCTTAGTCAGCTACAGGACGGACGGACGGACAGGGGACGGACGAGGGGGACATGAGGGTCATGGAGCCAATCGAAAACAAGGCTCCCTTGAATGTGTTTTTTTTCTGCTCTACTGATTTGACATCATCCCTAAAGGTTTTCTTAAAATTACACTTTTATTAATAATGGAGACATAATGTCATAGATTACTATGTTCAACATCAGAGAAGACATTCTAAGGCGTTTAAAACAAAAATAAATATGATATTGTTTCGCTGGCTTTTGAAGCAAGATCCCTTCACCCCTTTCTGTCCGTTAATGATTCATAACATCGAAGTATCTGCGTTTCTAAAATATTTACTCAACTCGACCAAAATAGCCGACCAAAACAGCCTGAATAGGAGATGTTTGCCTGGTAACCTTGACTATAACGACATGAATGTTAAAACTTCAAGGTCAAACAAAGACCAGCACTGTAGTTATGGAACCCTGAGCATAAACACCAAGGTCCCAGTGTGTGAGAGAGCAATCATCACTTGAGAGTTTTCTTTGGCCTTGGGTCAAAGTGACAGGAGGGGGGGAGGGGCGAGCGACCGAGAGAGCGCGAGGGAGAGAGAGAGAGCGAGAGACAGAGACAGAGACAGAGAGCAAGAGCGAGGGCGAGGGAGAGAGCGAGAGACAGAGACAGAGAGCAAGAGCGAGGGCGAGGGAGAGAGCGAGAGCGAGAGACAGAGAGCAAGAGCGAGGGCGAGGGCGAGAGAGAGTTTACCTCTGCAAACTTGGCCTCCAGCTCGGCGTTGCGCTCTTCGGCGTGCCGGAGGGAGTTCCTGGCGTGCTCGCACATCTTGTGCGCGTGTTCGGCCCTCTGCCGCTCGTTCAGCTCCTTCATCTCCAGCGTGGTGATGCGTCTGGACGCGGACGCCATCTCGCGGTTGGCCAGCGCCTTGCTCACCTTGTCCACGCCCCTGACGTCACCTGCTGCTTTCCACCAGGGGTGAAGGTGGAATGCATAAATAAAAGAAGACATTATTTGAAGAAATTTCAACACCCCCACCGCAGAACGTCGGAAGATGAATGCCGCTGGAAGGCGCGTCAAAAGTATGCTTCTCTTGGCTTGGACGACTCTTTTTCCCTCTCGTTCACATTGCGATTTATTGTAAGGGCTGTTATTGCAAGTATCCCACCCTGGAGCCAGAGTTGAACCAGGGCGCAACATCAACACAACCTGTGCTGGATAAGGGTACATTTTGTACCCAATACATTATTATTGCAAAAAGATAATGTCAACACACCTATTTTTAGATTAGATAACAATAGACATTAATAATAGTACGAAAATGTTTACCGGCCGTCCTCTGAAACGATCTTGGCTCTCATTACAATACCATTTACCTGATCACAGCCCATAAAGCTCACAGTTTATAGCTCCATGACATATCATGAATTCCTTTTAAGATAACCACTCCAGCATCCTAGTCACAACTTAGCCGCCTGAAGGCCTGAGCAGCTGGTGACCCGCACACAGACTCTCTCAGTAACTCATGCCCTCCAAGAGTTGGCCAGCGCTTAGAACCATAATAAAATATAGAACACATTAAAATAGTTTTCTAGGATGGAGTTATCGACGAGTCCCCTGCCTGGATGTGATGATTGGAGGTGGCGTTCGGTCAAAGCGATAAAAGCGGTCGATAAGGCCGCCTCGCACGGCCTTGGCTGTCTGCTTACCCACAATGCCGCAGTGTTCCCAGGCCTGCTCCAGGGTGTTCAGCTTCTCCCTGGTGGTCTCCAGCTCCTTCACCAGCTCAGAGATCTGCTCCCGGAGCGAGGCGTTCTCCTGCTGCGGGGAGGCATCGCGCTACATGTTACATCAATACTTTTTTTTGTTTAACCTTTATTTAACCAGGTAAAAGTCTCATTGAGATTAAGATCTATTTTTTCGAAAGAGACCTGGCTAAGAGGGCAGCATGGAACAGACGATACATATATGTTTCATGCAAACAAAAAACGCACAATTTACACACAAATTAAAGACCCTTTTGGGAATTCAAGTGAGGAATTATACATAGGTACAATGTCCAATATTTCCACAAAATAAGGCCTCAAATAATGAGCCAAAGGCATCAAATAAGATCAGTTCTGATAGTTTTAAGTCTTTCTGGAGGTTGTTCCAAGCAGATGGGGAAGCATACTTAAAATATTTTTTTCCCAGCTCAGTACGAGCACACGGAACTTGGAAAAATGCACAGGGTTGACCTAGAACACAGCCCCCCCCGAGAAGCCCCCATCCCGTTCAGTGCTCTTCCACCTCACTGCCTCACTCTTTCAACCCACTTTTCGTTTTCTGTCCTGTCTCCCTGTCCTGAACAATTAGAAACCCCCCCCGCTGGCACCGAGCAAAGCCCCCCTCTCTCCAGCCGGATTAATTCAAGTTTAGATTGTAGTACCAGCGTTTCATGTGCGATGGTGTTTCAGCGTCGGGGGTTGCTCTTCAAACATTTTACCGGTAATAGAGTTTGAAAAAGAAACAGATGCTCCCAAAAACGAGAATCTTTGAAATGGAACGTGTGAGTACCTCCAGATGTTCCAGACTGGAAGTCCTCTGCACCATGTGGTTGTCTCTCTGAAGCATGTCTCTGTATTTGACAGTTAACTCTGTATACTGCTTGTTGGCCTGGTCAAGGTCGGAGGAAGGAACGCTCTCATCCAAAGCCTTCTGCAGGGCTGTGATCCTGTACGCTGCCATTTCCTGGAAACAACAGGGAACCGATGTTTCAACTTGGCATGCATTCGATCTTTGTAAATACTTTGTGGTATGATTAGGGTGGTAGGGTTATGGGGTGTCACTGCTTTGCCTCCCAATGCATGTATACTGTTAACCTGTGTTTAAATTAACTGTTGTGTCTTTCATGTACTGGGGTGCTTTACATGTTTGTGTGTTTTAAATTGAGGCCTTCTGGTGTTTTCAATGTACTGTTGTTTTTCATTATATGCAGTTGTGTTTTTGATGTACAGCTACGATTTAGATGTACGGCTGTTTTCAATGCCCTGCTGTTCTTTAAAACAAAACTCCTGGCGTCTGCTGTTGCCTTGTCCAGATCTCTGTAGCATAAGACTTTCTCCTTCTCAACAAGAAACACCTGTTTGAATACAAAGGCCATTACCCCTCTCTTTCTTGCATGTGTTCCCTCTCCTGTCCATAAAGAGGCCCAAATTATCCTTTTTATCCTATATTTTTCCTTTTTTCCTTTCATCATGTCATGGACGGTTGTGAAATGATTCTCCCACAAAACTAAATTCCCAGTTTCAAATGGCCAACATTGCAAACATTGATAACCCTTACCCTATCAAACAACATGTCTATTTAATCAGAGCATGGGAATGTTGGCAAGAATCTGAAATGTGACATACCCGTCGTTTAACGTAAGGCTTATATTTTCGATTATGTTTCAAGAAAATGTCCACCATTCCTTGGAATAAGAGAGTGTTGTTTTTAGGCTATCGAGATATGGATATCATATCTCTAAATGTAAACGGGCCTTGGAAATCTGTGGAGTAGGCTGTGGTTTTCCATGTGAAGTCAAAAAGTTGTCAACTAGGTTAAGTTGCTCTCTTATTGTGAATTGCACCTTGTATCAGTATATATGTCATGCTAACTTGAACCTTGTAGCTATACAAATCAGGTCATATGGCACCTAATTCTACAGGTCTTGTTAACTTGTACCTTGTATATCTGGAGGTCATGATAACTTGTACCTTGTATCTCTGCAAGTCATGCTAACTTGCATTTCTGCAGGTCATGCTAACTTGTAACTCCACAGGTCATGCTAACTTGTACTGCTACAGGTCATGCTGAATTGTAGCTCTGCAGGTCATGGTAACTTGTACTTTTAACCTCTACGGATTATGTTAGCTTGTAACTGTAGAGGTCATGGCAACTTTCCCATGTACAGGTCATGTTAACCTGTACCTTGACCTGTACCTTGTGCATGGTAATTTGTTCCTTTACAGGTCATGGTTACTTGTACCTTGTATCTCAGACTGGCATGGTCATTTGTACCTCTACATGACATGTGGACTTGTACCTCTACAAGTCATGGCTACTAGTACCTTGTATCTCTGCAGGTCATGGTAACCTGTACCTCTACAAGTCATGGTTACTTGCACCTATAGAGAGAATGGTAACTTGTACCTCTACAAGTCATGGCTACTTGTACCTCTACAGGTCATGTGAACTTGTACCTCTACAAGTCATGGCTACTTGTACCTTGTATCTCTGTAGGGCATGTGAACTTGTACCTCTACAAGTCATGGCTACTTGTAACTTGTATCTCTGCAGGTCATGGTTACTTATACCTCTACAGGTCACGGTAACTTGTACCTCTGCAGGGCACGGTAACATGTACCTCTGCAGGGCACAGTAACTTGTACCTCTAGAGGGCATGGTAACTTTTACCTCTACGAGTCCTGTCAACTTGTACCTTGTATCTCTGCAGGTCATGGTTACTTGTACCTCTACAGGGCATGGTAACTTGTACCTCTACGAGTCCTGGCTACTTGTACCTTGTATCTCTGCAGGGCATGGTAACTTGTACCTCTACAGGGCATGGTAACTTGTACCTCTACGGGTCACGGTAACTTGTACCTCTACAGGTCACGGTAACTTGTACCTCTACAGGTCACGGTAACTTGTACCTCTGCAGGGCACGGTAATTTGTACCTCTACAGGGCATGGTAACTTTTACCTCTACGAGTCCTGTCAACTTGTACCTTGTATCTCTGCAGGTCATGGTTACTTGTACCTCTACAGGGCATGGTAACTTGTACCTCTACGGGTCACGGTAACTTGTACCTCTACAGGTCACGGTAACTTGTACCTCTACAGGTCACGGTAACTTGTACCTCTGCAGGGCACGGTAATTTGTACCTCTACAGGGCATGGTAACTTTTACCTCTACGAGTCCTGTCAACTTGTACCTTGTATCTCTGCAGGTCATGGTTACTTGTACCTCTACAGGGCATGGTAACTTGTACCTCTACGAGTCCCGCCTACTTGTACCTTGTATCTCTGCAGGTAGCCCATCCTCTCGGTGACGGCGACCTGCATGTGCCCGCTTTCGACCCTCAGCTTGCTGTTGTCCTTGCGGAGTTGCTGCTCCTGCTCCACGAGGAGGGTGTAGCGCCGCGACAGCGTCTTCTCGTTCACCCGCAGCACCGTCACCTGCCTCACCGTCTCCGCCAACTGCCGCCGCACCTCTTCCGGATCTTTCCGTAGCGTCTCCAGCAAGTTCTGGTTCAAAGATGCGGGCATTTTGTTTCGAGCAAAACACTTCTATCAAAAGCAAATTCTGATTATTGTAATTCCAGAGAGGCTAGAAGGCTTAAATATTCCGAGTCATCTGGTAATCCATATATAATATTATTTCTATTAGTTTATTTCAGTTGATAATGACGTTTTAATATCCCGGATCATTGGGTCACATGCATATCCATTAGCCATAATTCCACCCTAATTTTGGTGGGTTCGACTCACGTTGAATTCCTGGACCCTCACATTATCCACATCCCTCTGCTCCTCCATCTTGTTCTTCAGTTCTGCAAACGTTTCTCTCTCTTTCTGCCATGCCTCCTTGTCACTGTGGCAACAAAAACAATGGGAGAGATGGCTCGACAGCAGAAGTTGTGAGAGAGGACGGTAAAGATGGAGCGTGGTGACATTGGGGGTCCGGTGGACAGGTCGTTCGTTGGACCTACCTGAGATGCTCTTTGTACAGCAGACCCTGCTGGTGGAAGATAACCCCCACTTTGCTTTTGTACTTCTCCAGAGCGGCCGTGAGCTGTTCGGCTGACTCTTCTTTGTTTTTAACCTCCTATCAAAAAACAAACACATACTGTTATATAGCTGTGATGGCAGACACATTATTGCACAAAATACTGCACATTAGGAAAAATGTATATATTTTTGGACATTGGACACAGTCATATATTCATATACTTATACTTTATTCCATATAATTATACATTTGTCAAAATTATTACATAGCACAGTGACATGGGCCATACCCGTAGCATATCTCAATCAGAGAGACAAACAAACAAAGGAGGATAAACTGAAGTGACCTGGAGGAGGCGAATGGCGTATTCATTCAGGGTGCTGATTATCTCTGCACTTGAGGGAGCCAAATCCGCCGGCAGGGTCAAAGGTCGGAACGCTGGGGACTCGCTAGAGGTTTGCTTCGGGATCTCCGCCTCGGCCTGCAGTTGAGTCACCTGAAAGACACACGGACAGGAAGTACAACACAGTCACATGACCAATACGATCTGTAGTGAACTACATCATGTCTCCAACACAATCTGATCCAGGATCAAGTACGATCAATAAACTAACAAAACAACATAACGCTAGCAGTGTGATCATCTACGAGTTCACGAGTGCAGGAATCGTGGATAGGACAGAACACAACACATCGGCTGAACAGGGAAACTCAGAGCACATTGTCCGAGAGATATAAATGCTGTGGTTCGTCATCTCAGTGCCACCAGATCCGGGTCATCCCAGTATTGATTGATTTTTGATTGAAAACTTTATTGAACAACAATGAACAGAAGTGTTCAAAAGAATTTAAAAAACACAATAAAGCCCAAAGGCTTGTTTCCATTGTGGTCCTTTAGATGGAAAGGGAGAAACAACACATGGACTAAATTGAGAACAAACACACAGCACGTGGACTACAACGTTGGGGAAAAAAGGGGAATCAAATAAATAAAACAAGGGACACGTTCCCGGACAGACAAGCAGACCAGTACCTTTACTTGAGCCTTGGCCAGCCCACTTAGTGCCTCGCCGGTCTCCTCCCGGGCCAGGCGCAGCTCCTGCCTGAGCTCCTGGTTCCGGCCCGTCATCTGGTCCAGCTGGGCCTGGAGGTGGGAGACCGCCTCGGGCTTGCTAGAGGCGGGTGAACCCTTGCCCCCCATGGCCTGGGATGGTGGGGAAGATTCGGATTGTGAATGACCAGTTACTGTGCTGCACTGCCGTGTCAATGTATGACTGTTGTTCTGAGCAGAGCCCATGTAATGTGGTGTCCCAGAACAAAGCCCTCTAACCCATTAAGGCCCGATAACCTCATGCCGAGGATCGACGAACTGACATAGTTAAAGGGGACATATTATACCACAAGGTGTGAGTATGATAAGCAGTTTTGAAAATCTGCCTCTTCTGACATCACAAGTGGTGGTGTCCACCTAGGCTTGATAGATCAGTCTACCAGCCTTCCCAGGGGACTGTAGCAAACGTCGCTCATCTATCTGCCATACATCAAGGTACACACGCCCACCTATGATGTCAGAAGAGGCAGATTTTCGAAACGGCTGGAAACGGCTAATCCCACACCCACCTGGTGGTATAAAATGTCCCCTTTAATGTTGAGACTTTTATCCTAACCGACCAAGTCATTGTGTGGTTGGGCTGTGTCGTGCGTGAGTACTGCTGCGGTTGATGTGGTGGGACTACGCGCATGGACATCTTATGACGTGGTTTACGTACTCTGAGCAGTCTCTCCAGGGAGGGGGCGGCGACAGCATCCTGAGCCCCCAGCTCTTGATTGGCCCTCATGGCTGTGAGGACTTCTGTCAGTGTGGCCTCTAGGTCGCTCTTGACCCTTGACACCTCCTCCACTGAAGAGTAGGGGTCAATGGGAGGGAGAGCAAGAGTGTGAGGGCCGGTCAGAGTCGCCTGCACATGAACTTCAATACCATACGTTGTTGAATGTCGAAAGGGGAACATTCACATGAAATATTGTATTTCTCCCAGATGGGAGATCCCTGTGTCAAAGCGGTGAGTATTGTACTATGACAGTACTATGAATTAAAAAAAAGAGACAAAAAATATAAAAGACAAAAAAATGCAACACTACAAAAAATGTCATACAGAACATATATCTACGGTGTAAACAATTAAGAGGAGCTTTTTCTCCACCCCGAAAAACAGCGGCTTAGACAATATATATATATTTCATGGTGAATGAAGAAACACGCTATGGAGAAGCAGGTAGGGGTTAGGGGTTATCTAGCTCTGGGAGTCTTACATAGGAACATACATGTTTAGGACACTGGGGATCAAAATACCTTTGGGCTGCGAGTTGAACAACTCAACCCACTTAAGTGTCCATAAACCCCAATGTTTGTTTTTTCCGTCAGTTAAAGAACAGCCTTCTTACTTTTGACCCGGAGCTGGGTGGCCTGGATCTTGTGTTGCTCAAGGTCTCTCTCCTTGTCACTCAGCTCCTTCTGCAAGTGTTCCGTCTATAAAACACAGCAGAAGCGTCATCACTCTGCTCTCCGATACCCCTCACCTCCGATATCTGTGAGATCGGAGATGCAATCTGAAATAGATTGCTATTCATATCTTGGCTCGTTCCGGGCTGAGGCTGTGTGTTAGGCCCCTGGATCTAGAGGTCCCTGTCTCTTCAGACCCCTGGTTCTAAAGATCCCAGGTTCTAGAAGTCCCTGACTCTAAAGATCCCGGGTTCTACAGGCCCCTGGTTGTAGAGGCCCCTGGTTGTAGAGGCCCCTGATTGTAGAGGCCCCTGGTTGTAGAGGCCCCTGGGTCTACAGACTTTGGTTCTAAAGATCCCTGGTTCTACAGACCCCGGGTTCTACAGACCCCCAGGTTCTACAGGCCTCTGGTTCTACAGGCCTCTGGTTCTACAGGCCCCTGGTTGTAAAGGCCCCTGGTTGTAGAGGCCCCTGGGTCTACAGACTTTGGTTCTAAAGATCCCTGGTTCTACAGACCCCTGGTTCTACAGGCCCCTGGTTGTAGAGGCCCCTGGTTCCACAGACCCTGGTTGTAAAGGCCCCCGTTTGTAAAGGCCCCTGGTTGAAGAGGTCCCTGGTTCTACAGACCCCTGGTTCGACAGGCCTCTGGTTGTAAAGGCCCCTGGTTGTAGAGGCCCCTGTCTCTAGAGGCCTCTTACTCTAAAGAGCCATGCTCGTAAAGACCCCTGGCTCCCTGTAGTAAAGAGGCGCTGACCTTCCGTTTCATCTTGTCTGCGCTCTCCTGGAGGTCAAAGAGCAGCAGTTTACTTGGCCCCGCGTCGCTCTGGTCCAACTGCGCGGCGGTGGAACCCCCCGGCTCTGGACATACAGATGGATGGTTAGCAGGGAGATTAGACACGTTAAACCAGCTGGGATTGTAGGTTGAAGAAGATTGTTTGTTCAATCAAGGATCTTAATCACAGCTGCCATTTAAACATACTGACAAGGGGGTTGATTATGTTGTTGATGTTCAAGTTAATAAAATCTGCCAAACCAAGTTACTCTACTCTAAACCACGAGAGCTGGACCAGCTCGGCTTAGCTCAGGAGGTAGAGCAGTTGCCTTGTAACCGAAAGGTCGCTAGTTCGATCCCCAGCTCCTCCTAGCTGATTGTTGATGTGTCCCTGAGCAAGACACTTAACCCTAACTGCTCCTGACGAGCTGGCTGTCGCCTTGCATGGTTGACTCTGCCGTCGGTGTGTCAATGTGCATATTAACCGATGTAAGTCGCTTTGGATAAAAGCGTCTGCTAAATGCCCTAATTGTAATTGGACCAGCACACCATCCCTGTCCTTGTTTTCCCGACTCCTTACTTACTTCCAGGAGAAGTTCGTCTTCTATATGAATAAGTGATTTGAATACATAACTCTTCATGAATACAAATCACTTATTCAAATATAAAACAAAACTTCTGGGTGAAGTAAGTAAGGAGTCGGGAAAACAAGGACAGGGATGGTATGCTGGTCAGGCTCTCGTGGTGACGCAACACGCTGCATCGCACATCAGAACCTAAACACCCGAGACCGGGGACCCGTCCGTGTCTGGGGTCAACGTTAACGGCGACAGTCAGGTCGCGGAGTTCACCTCGGCCCGTCACCATGCGACGGATCTGCTTCTTCAGCTCCAGCCGCTCCTCCTCAAGTCGCTCGATCTGAACAAAAAAAGGTCCACGGTCAGCCAGCGCCATAAAGAAACAAACAGAAAGCTCCTCCAGAGAATGACGCTGATAATAGTGCGGCGCCGGTCCAAACCTCTTTGGTGAGGACCTGGTTCTCCGCTTTGTACTGCCGCTGTCGGAGGCTCTTGGCATGAAGGAACTCAGACAGATCCACTTCCTCCTTGGGGCTCAGACCTTTTATAGACACAAAAGCACATGCGGTCGTTTATGTCGTCTATCTCCCCTGATTTAAGCTCCTTGGGTATCCAAAGTTAGAGTTCAGTAGAGTTCCAAATAAAGCATGAATTAGGGTTACTTGGCTACTTTCATTTAGAACGCTTAACTAATCCACTATTTTCCAACTTTTGTTCGCCTGTTTATACTCCCACTGGGTCTCCCCATTTTGCTCTATTGCTCCCCTAAGCATCCAACCAACCATCTGTGTTCTCACTCAAGGGTTCTTCCCTTTGAGACTGCAGCTGCCATTCAGGACTTTTCAAAATAAAAGTTGAATTGCCTTGTCAATTTACGTGTGTATATCCTAAGAAGCTCACCTAGCCGTTCTCTGAACGCCTCGTTTTCGTCCTGGAGCTCGTTGTTCCTGAGCGCCAGGCCGTTAATTTCCCGCGCCAGAGACTCTGTCTCACGGTCTTTCATTCTCATCTGGCGCTTGCCCTCTTTGATCTCCGTGATGGCTGCTTCCAGTCCGTCGGTCCCCTGTGGTTTTATAAAGAGAGGGCGGGTTGCGCTCGTCTGTCAATTGTTATTCTCTCTTCATAAATCACAGTGACACCATTAGCGGTTCCCTTCCTGCCCTCTGCTCCTCTTCCCGGAGCAGACAGATGCTCGTTAAACAGGAGTCAAATGTATGGTGGCTGGGGAGATACTTGGAAGGGGCTAGTAGACGCTGCATCGTGTGTGTGTGTGTGTGTAGTTGTGTAACATAGCGTGGTGCAGTACAATATGCCCATAGCTTTACCTCTATGTAGTGTGGGGACAGCGTTGTACTTGTGCGGGTGACGTTTTACGTTATGTTATGCAGTGTGTGCATAGCGTAATGTTATGTAGAGTAGTGAGGCGTGCGTCATGTTGTGTAGTGCGGTGTGTGCATAGCGTAATGTTATGTAGAGTAGTGAGGCGTGCGTCATGTTGTGTAGTGCGGTGTGTGCATAGCGTAATGTTATGTGGTGTAATTTGTGCTACTGTAATGTTATTTAGTGTATTGTGTGTTTAAGACTCATGTGATGTGTAGTGTGTGCATGGCGTAATGTAACGTAGTGTAGTGTGTAGCAACATCATGTTATGGAGTGTATTGTGTAGTAGCGTCATGTTGTGTAGTGTAGTGTGTAGCAACATCATGTTATGGAGTGTAGTGTGTAGTAGCGTCATGTTGTGTAGTCTAGGGTGTAGTTATATCATGTTGTGTAGTGTAGTGTGTAGTAACATTGTGTTGTGTAGTGTAGTGTGTGGTAACATCATGTTGCGTAGTCTAGGGTGTAGTAGCATCATGTTGTGTAGTGTAGTGTGTAGTAGCGTCATGTTGTGTAGTGTAGCGTCGGAGGCGCAGACTCACAGCCTCGTAGAGCCGGACGCGGGTCAGCGTCTCGCTCAGCTCGCGGTCCTTGTCGGCGGCGTCGCGGTCGGCCAGCGCCGCGCTGCGGCGGGCCTCCTGGGCGCCGTGCTCCGCCGCCACCACCTTGGCCTCCAGCTCCTCCAGCCTGCGGTGGGCGGCCGAGGACGGGCCTGCCCCCACCCACCGCCGACACACAAACGCGTTTACATTGACAGTAAAATCCTCCTCAGGTCATAAACGCCGGGGGGAAGGGGGGGGGGGGGGGGGGATGTTCTGGCTCGTAAGGTGTTGTCCATAAATGTAGAACGTTGTCTCCTATGGTGAGGCGCTACGGGGATGTAGCAATAACACGAAGACTCTGACCATGGAGAGAACCTAGTATGTGTCTGTCTGTCTGTCTGTGGGTATGTCGAAGTCCGTGTCTGTCTGTTTGTCTTTCTGTCCATGTGTGTGCTTTTCTGTCTGTCCGTCTGTGTGTTTATGTGCACGTCTGTCTGTCTTCATGTGCGTGCGTGTCTGTGAATGTGTGTGTGTGTCTGTCTATCTGTGGGTATGTCTAAGTCCATGTCTGTCTGTTTGTCTTTCAGTCCCTGTCTGTCTGTGTGCGTTTATGTCTGTCTGTCTGTCTCAATGTGCGTGCCTGTCTGTCTGTCTGTCTGTCTGTCTGTCTGTCTGTCTGTCTCAATGTGCGTGCCTGTCTGTCTGTCTGTCTGTCTGTCTGTCTCAATGTGCGTGCCTGTCTGTCTGTCTGTCTGTCTGTCTGTCTCAATGTGCGTGCCTGTCTGTCAGTCTGTCTGTCTCAATGTGCGTGCCTGTCTGTCTGTCTGTCTGTCTCAATGTGCGTGCCTGTCTGTCTGTCTGTCTGTCTCAATGTGCGTGCCTGTCTGTCTGTCTGTCTGTCTCAATGTGCGTGTCTGTCTGTCTGTCTGTCTGTCTGTCTGTCTGTCTGTCTGTCTGTCTGTCTGTCTGTCTGTCTGTGTGCGTGCGATCACCTTTCTTGAGCGGCTTCTTTAGGTCGTGGATGAGCCGGGCGTTCCTCTCCATCTCTCCGGTGTACTGCTCCACTTGTTCGCTCAGCAGCTTGACCTGGCTGTCCCTCTCCTGTACGGCCTTTGGAGACATACGACCCCAATGCGTCAAATCACAGCGCCACAAGTCAGAGGAGACAGGGTGGGTGTTGGGGGGGGCGCTGGGGCATAATGGGGTCGGGGGGCTTAAGTGAAATGGAACGCAGGGTCGCCGTGATGCACCGTTTGTGAAGTGCGCGGTCAGTCCAAGTGCGGGCATAGCATTCGCCATTGTCAAAATGTGGCCCCAACGTTGCGCCACTTTTGCACGCTCCTTGCAGTGATTCCAATTTGCAGGGTCACTCGCCCTGCGACAAATCACTGAATGAAGTCCACACATGGTGACCTTCAGTCATAAAGTTTTTATGGGGGCATTGGGAGAGAGAGAGAGGCAGGGAGTGAAGGGAGATGGGGAGAGTCGACAGGCAAGGAGAAGAGAAAAGGAAACGGGAGGAATGAAGTCAAACAGAGAGGATGGCAGACACTTACGATGCAGAGCTCGTACACCACCTAGCCAGGAGCGGAGGTGGTGGAGGGAATGACGGAAAATATGTAAGAGAAGCGTGGAAAAAACGAAAGCAAAGGAAACAAAAGAAGAAGAACAAAAGAGACAGAAACTTAAGTGAAGGCTGCATGAAACGCTGTAACTAGCCATCACTGGACACATGGAAAATGTGATGAGATGAGACAATAATGGCGTCACGTCACGTTGAAAAGCGTAGCCATTTTGTAGAATTGTATAGTCTAAAAGGCTTTCATTGAGTTGAAAATATTTAAACATGCGTGTATTCATTTCGACAGATTTGCCTGCGGTAGTGATGTCTGAGTTGCAGAGACAGCTTCACGCTACCTGTGTCTGTCTCGTACGGTGTGGAATGAGAGCTCGTGAAGGCACTATTAATAATAATTAATTAATTAATAATAGCATACTGCCTGAGAATGCAGTAACGCTGTCAAATCTGTCCCTGGGAAAAGTAACGTTGTGCCGAATTGAAAAATGGAAACCACTATAATGAAATAGCGGTAATATTTCCACATTAATAAATAAAATAACAGGGGATGGGAAGGGGGGATGGCTGTTTCATAAGGGGGATGATTTTGACCATTTTAATTCCAAAGGGGGATGCCATCCCCCCTCAACTCGAGTGCTGAATACATGTAAATAATACAATACAATGGAACAATTAAGGAAGCTATTCAAAACAAAAGATCTAAAGATCCATCTTTGTAGATGCGAGGCCCACACACCTGTTGCAGGGCGATGATGTTGGTCTTGTCCGAGTCGCCCTGGGCCGACCGAAGCTTGTCCCGCAGGTCGCGGATCATGTGCTGGTACTCCAGGATCTCGTCATCCTTCGCAGAGAGCACTCTCTTTGAAAAGTCCCATGAGAAACAAGACAGCGGGAAAGGACAAACACACACCAAATCAATTAAACTGGGTTAACTTTGTTGGAGGGTTGTTTTTAGCACCATTGGTCTTTCATCTTTAGAGGGGGGTTATGTATTGTGACAGGGACCGTCGGCGGAGCCTCTCTTTGGTGTGTCATTCCCCATTAAAGGGAACACAACGCAGACACAGCCTAGCAAACCTGCTTAGAGCTGACGCCACTGTGTTGCCGGCCGCGCCTGCTTCTGTTCTAGTATAAGCAGGGGTAAGTTGGTGTATTGACGGGCCTGATGGTATAATTGCTAAGCGGTCCAACTCCAAGGCAGAAGGTTCTGGGTTTGAACCTAGATTTCCAGAGTCTACATGTTGCGCCGTGCTTGAGCAAGAGGTCGTACCCCCCTATCTGCACTTGCACCTCAGATGACACATATCTGTCTCTGAATTCACTACGAAGTATTTTAAATGGGTATAATTATTAATTATTGTTTTGCCTTTATTTATCATCGTGTTACATAGAGATTGTCTTCCTTTTCTCCCCTTTACAAGGTTTCACTTGAACATTTTTGGGTCCTAGGGAAGTTGACCCCAGTAAAGTGTGGATACGACGGCTATTACGAGAACAGTAAGAGGATTCGTGACTTTCAGTCCCAGTTCAGACACAACGTCACACAACCAAAACCGGCGGCCCACCTTCCACTCCTCCACTTTAGCGTTGACGGCGGCCATGACGGGATCTTCCTCGTCCGCCTGCCGCTGGAGCTGCTCTGTCAGCGCTCGAACCTGGGACCAACGGCAACAACACCTTAGCAACCACACCTTAGCAGCAACACCTTAGAAACAACATGCTGAGCCCAGCCATGGGCCATCCCACAGGAAGTGCCCTTCAGGCAACGGTACTCTGACCCTGATGGGGTTCAGCCGAAACAGACTTGATGCGCTGCTAAGAAGCGGTCCGGCCGAACGGAACGTTTTTCGTATTGCCGTTGCACCTGCAGGTTGCCGTGGTCACGCTCTCTCCTCAGCTGGTCCATGATGCTGTCCGTCTGCTGCACCACGATCTTCATCTTGTTATACTCGTCTGTCATGGCCTCCATCTCTCTCACCGAGTCCATCAGGTCCTGCCGCAGCTGCTCGTTCTCCGTGCGCAGGTGGGCCCTGTCGTCCTCCGAATGCTAGGACGACCCACGCCAACCGACAGTTAGAACGGTGGGTTGGGTCGGTTGGGCAACAGTGGTTTATCCCTAAAAGGCTGGTGAGACTTACAACAAGTACATTTGTCTGAGGAAAGAGAAACCGCCAAGTATCGCTGTCGCTACAGTAAAGATGTTCATAGAAACAAGTGGCAAGTACTTACAACTAATAGGTTCATAATAAATACAGGTTAATAATAAGACAAATGGAAGGCTATGGTTATTGTTATCATTGTCCATATGGTTAGCTCAAGACTTTTAAACTAAATAAACCCAATTTTGGCTTCACTGGCTCTCTAAAAAGCCCATTGGGGCCTTTTGCTGATATACCTGGCAATTATAACATAATACATAGGCTTATCAACAAAGAGTACTTTTCAGTTTATCCCTATTTAACAGAGGGGGTTCTCTGACTATTAGACAACCGAGATGGAGTGGAAGGAGAAGGTTATCCCAGAGATTCCCACACTACCCATCTCCACGGGACATGGATGGACCAAACTCTGGCCTACGAGGAGAGACATCCAGAATGCTTTTAAAAACAGGGGGTATATTAACAACCCCACAGCCAGTGGCTCTGCCCATCTGGAAACTCTATGCAGTTTTGGAACCATGTTGTTAGTTTATCATGTGTTCTCTTATATCATGTAGTCGGGGTCACGAACCTGGCGACATGGGGTGTGAACTTGGACGGCTATTAACCATAGCCGGTAATAATGTTATTGTGCTGGGGTTTATGTAAGGATCAAGCTGGGTTGAGTTTGTGGATGTACGCTTCGCTGCGTTATGTTTGGCAGATTCAAATTTTAATAATGGAGAGTAGAAGTAGGTTTTAAGGCAGAATGAGCATTCTGCCTTGCATTATCAAGTCTGTGTCTGTGTCATGTGACGTTGTACAACAGCTGTGGCAAGCTACAGTCATGAGGGTTTTGCTTTGCATGGTGTTGCGTTGCCGGGCTCTACTTCAGCCCCTGGGAGTATAGCCACCTGTAGGTAGGGCTGCTCGATTATGGAAAAAAATCAAAAAAAATCACAGATTATTTTGGTCAATATTGAAATCACGATTATTCAAACGATTATTTTTGAGTTTGATGATGTATTATTCAGCATGTCTCTCCCAAAAAACACTTTGTCACTGAGAACAGTGTAACTGAGAAACGTCGCCTTAAAAACATACACCAAATGGTCAAATAGAAAATGTTCAAATCTAAAATATTGTACAGATATGTATCCAGCTGTTCTGAACTTTCCATTAAACATTTAATGGGGAAAAATAAATATTTTCAACTCGATTATATCCGTTTTGTGATCGTTTGACGCTAAAATCGAAATCGCGATCAAAATTCGATTCCTCGCCCAGCCCTACCTGCAGGTCATCCATGCACTGGTAGTACTCCCGGTTGAGTGTGTTGAGTTTGCGCTGGGTCTCCTGGCTCTTGTCAACGGGGCCCGCCGCCACCTTCTGCTCCAGCTCCCTGCGGTAGAAGTCCACATCTCGCTGGACCTGCTCGTTCTGGGTACGGATCACAGAACGACAGGGTCAGAGCCACCCTCCCATGGGACAAAGCACTTTGTAATGCAGTCGCATAAGAATATAACTGCCACACACACACACACACACTCGGGTGAATAAGTGACACAAAGACGCACGTGGGTATGAAGGCGGGGAAATGGTGAACAACAATAACAATTTTATTCAAACCCTTTGATCACCTTGGTTCACTTAAACCCTCACTCACCTTACATTTATAAAGTCTAGTAATCTGGCTAAATGATTATTTCTATCAGAGCTATTAATAGGATAGTTATTAATAGGAAGTTCTAAAATGACTAGTTCTAAAATAGGAGGTCTGAAACTGGGTAGTTCTAAAATGGGTTGCTCTTAAATGACTAGTGTCTAAACAAAGGATGTTTCTACACTGTCTCTCTCTGTCTCTCACCTTCTTCTTAAGCTTCTTCAGCTACGGCAATAACGCATGGGACCAAACAAAAGAAGGACGGTTATGGAGAAAGCATGCCGAGAAAGAGGGCCGGTTAAACACGGCGAGCCTTTGTGAAGAAACACACGCGATTCGGGCTTCAGACTCGGCCCTTTGTGAAGGAGAAAGCGTGACGCGTCTATCCGGGAGGGATAAACAGGATTGATGACTGAGACAGTGTTAATCGGTGTGAGGGAAAGGTTCTCCGAAAACACACACGCACACACGCACCTCTCTGCGGAGCTTCCTGGAGCTCTCCTCCGCCTCTTCTGCCCGCGCCGCCAGCTGAGGGAACACAAGGCAACTCAGCGCGCCCCGTCACCGGTGGGTATCACAAGCACTCCGCATTCTTTGAGAAAACTCCAAAGATGGTTATTTTGGATGCAAGATGATTTTTCTTGCAGCCGACTGCCAAAGTAAGCCTATTTCCGAGGAATGTTCTGTCCAATCTTTCTCGGCGCTCACACAAAGCCATGGGGGCTATGGAACAACGTCTCAACGATAAGGACATTTTATAGCTGACAAATAGCAGGCGCTATACAACTAAGACAATATTAACTATACAAAAAGAAATCCAGATTTTTCTTTGGACACAGCACACTCTCAAGAGGCAATAACACCATCACAGTTAAGCTATTGAGCAGAGGCTCTGATTCAGAGTGACTCAAAGTGAATGCAGCTGCACGTTATTAACAAGCAAGAGAGGGCTTCTACTCTTCAGCTTTCTGAAGTCCTCAGCCTGCTCCATGATTCTGCCTCTCCACCACCGATCTACTATGGCCTGCATATATTTTACTAATGCACCCCACTAGACTATGAACTACAGTATTTTGGAGAGCCTACAAAGGGCGATAAGGATCACTCACAGCCAACACACACACACACACACAGACACACACACACACCTCCTCGCTGGTCTTCTTTTCCTTGCTCATCTCCCTCTGCAGCTGAGAGAAGTCCTTCTCCCGCTGCTCCAACTGGTTCTCCAGCTGATTAAGCTCGTCTCGCATGAAGCGGGTGTCCCTGCCGGTGGTTGAGTGTTGGGCCATCTGGACAGTAAACAAAAACACGTACACAACACACACACACATACACACACACACACACACACACACACCCCAATCCCAGGACAGCTTGTCAGTCAAATGTACCTTTGCAGATCGTTTTGACTGCAACTCATGCATGCACATACTTGCACAGCACACATACTTGCATGCACAACAAAACGTGCTTGGTGCTCAAGATATGGAAACACAAGACATTATGCCTTCCTTCCTTTCTCCAAAAAACAAAAAGCAAACAATAGAATTGTGATACCAGAATAACAATGTCCCCGAGCACACAAGGAGTTAGCTCTAATCCTCTTAAGTACCATCCTTTAGCGATAGGTACATACAATCCCTTTGGCGAATAAGCCTCCCTCCCTCTATCGATTGCAAGTGATGCGCTCTTGGCCAGAAAGATAGAAACTCCCCATTGTATTTCCCACGAGATCAGGGGAAATAGCTCAGAAACTGTTATGGTTTGACGCATACTTAAAGTATTGAAAGGTGAAAGAAAACCCCAAGGGCAAAGCACCTCCCAAAGTCGACTGAAGAGCAGACTTAGGGAGGTTCAAAGGAGCTTAAGAGTCTTCTGCAGACAACACCGTGGGGAAAACATTTCATTCACAGGAGACAAATGGTGTCTTTCTACTCTATAGCCACTAGCTAGTACTGCCATTGATGTATTTTTTCCATCATTTTTTAAACGTCGGCAGTTAAGTGTGCATTTTTTGTGTTAGAATCATTATCTGAAATATTTTGTAAGATTGTCAAATGTGACTATAGTAGAAAATTGACAAATGCGTTTTTTGTTGATGAGGGAACCGCAACCCTTAACTAATCTTAAGCTTGCAATATGCAATATTTAAACTAGTTAAAATAAAAAATGCTGGCCAGCCCGTTCCATCTTTGTTTACAAGAATCTTCCTATCAACACTCTGAAAACCCTTCTCACTAGCTACGTAAGAGTGGATAGAAAAATGCTATTGAGTTATTGGGATGCTGAAAGTCTACTAACTGAATGGTACACACTTTGACTTTATCTCCATCTGACTCAAAACATAAACATAACCTGACATGTACTTACGTATCCATCACATTATAATTCAATGTAACCGTTTTGTCTGAAAAAATTAAGAGATTAAACGACTATCATATCCAAATTAAAACATACGTAACCGTGTTAACAGTTATGGCTAAAATCCCATTAAAGCTTTTAAAAAAAAAGAGTTTATAAAAGTTCAACTTGACAGTACGAGACCCCAAAGACTACTAACCAAGTGTGCCACATAGCCGTAGGTTATGAATGAAAAAAAAAATAGTCCTACCTCAAGGTCCTGTTCCAACTTCCCAATCTTGCCAAGCAAGTCATTTTCTACAAGAATAGAACAAAAAATTATTTGTGTTGTTGATGAAATCAGAAGATATATTTGTTATAAAGAATGGAGACTTGCCAGTTTTAGCCTGTTCTGAACCGGTTTTGTCGATGAGATCGTAAGCAAGCACGAGTTCCCTGTCCTTCTTCTGAGAACGAGAGTGAGAACAAACTCAATAACAAGGCATGGAGGTTAGAGCACCCAAATTTAGCAAATTAGTAGTGTACAACCAAAATATGGAATCAATTCCTTCAAAAAACATTAAGGTAGAAAGCACACTTAAATTGTATCCCAGCAGACTTTGTTTAACCAGGTGAAAACAATGTTGAAATCCTCAAAGATCAATCAATTCTAATTTGACTTCAAATATGGCGGGTCTCTTCCACTTTCATAGGCTGATATATGCATACTCTGACTGAAGTTGGCATCATTCTAGTTCTCAAAATGAGAAAAGGTTTTTGGTTGGTCGATGTGTGTGTTTCCACATGGCTAAACAAATGGACTATCTAGCTAAGATAAGGACAACCATGCAGAAGCAACACAACACATCATCAAAGACCTCATCCGAGCATGGACAGAAGCTGAAACATGAAATCGGATCACCATGTGAAAGGGACCCTGTAACATAGCATATTATGGAGCATTGGGACACATTTGGGGATAGGTCAGACAGAAGAGGGACACTGGAAGACACAGACCTTTAGCAGGGCCTGAGATACTCTAAAGAGCTGGACCATCCGCTCTGGGGAGTTGCCCTTCAGCTCGTGGCCATCCACCTGCATGGAATCATGGGTAATTGCATGACAACATCAAAACAACAGCCATGTGTTCTCAACCAAGAATATTCATCATATGACAGGACACAACTGCATTTGTAATATTCATATGTATTTATTCATTCATTAATCATATATATATATATATATATATTCATTCATTCCTATATATATCCTATATAGGTCATGTTGCTGATATTAATATTGCATCTCATTGGTTAAGAAAGACAATACACCGGTAGAATCCTACTTTTTTCAGTTTTTAAACAGTAGGCCTTAACTTTTCTAGATGTAAAGCTACATCTAGTAAATGCACGAAAGGCAATGATCTGAATAGGGGATAGACACAATTGAGCTTAGGATTGGTTTGGATAATTAATTGGGTAAGTTAGGCCTATGAGTGCACCGTCAGCATTTTAACTGTCTTAACGCAGGAAGGTTGGATCGTTCTTTGCATTACCATCAGCAGCATATCGAAGAGCGTGTCCGACTCTGTTTCCTCCCCCTCCGGAAGAGTCTCAGGGTCTGCCCTCATCACTCGCTTCCAGTCGAGAACAGAAGGCATCTTGACTGTGGGATGTTCGTGAAGGGGGCCAAATCCCCGCGCTATTGTAACGTTAAATATGAGTTACATTAGATGAGACGCTACGTGTTGACAGCGAGACAGTGATCTTGGTCTAACATTAGCTTGTAAAAGCCCACAGCGTTAACACACACATTGTTATCTGACTTGTTTCAGCCACACAGACGCTGCGGTTCTCTCCCACCAGATGAGGGGAACGATCGTTGCTTTTTTTTAGTCCAGTTATAAGTATCCCGGAACTCTATATCGTAGCGGTGCAATTCACAGATAGCACAATACGCGAACTTCCATGGTCAAACGGCGGCTTGCTGCCATCCATGGCTGGCATGCTGCTAGGTTACGGTTGACAACAAACGTTAAGCAGTTCGACCGTCATCACTTTACGGCCGTCGTGAAAATGGGGTGAAAACCAAACAAACGCCTTCATTTATTGTACACGTTCAGTAATGTAATAATTACATGTTTTCATCGTACCTTCAATCATTTTTTTTTTTTTTACATATTTTAATTATAATAAAGACATTTGAATAGGTCGCTAATCAAACAAGGGCATTGGTACTGACATGAACTCTGCAATCTACACCGGAAGTTGTTAGCTGCACCGCTAGCTGTACCCTACACAGTGGAATGTTGACTGCCGAATTGTGATTAACGTATGTTTCTCTGTTCCATCGCATGTTTCGTTGAACTACTTGTCTCTCAAAACGCCTTTAGTTCATTCATTGTATAATCTCAAATTGAAAGCGACTGCAAAAGGCAAGCGTTCATTCTGAATATGTTATGGCTTGACTTCACCTCACATGCTAAAAGTGCCGTTATGCCGCCGTTAGCTTGCTGACCAATCTACATCTGATCACGTTTTGGTGTTTGATTTTATATCTAGTGTTAATACACGATTACTGTGTCCGTCTAAGTAAACGACGCCCGCTAGGTATGAAGTTTATGTCAATAGCTTACGGTCTGTTACTCCCTTTGGGATATGGTTTCTAATGGGTGGGAGTGGTTTCTGGATTATTATACTTGTAGTTGGTGGGTTCTGGTTTCTAATACTACTATGTGGGTGTGAGTGGGTTTTGGTTTCTAATACTAGTTGGATGGTGTGACTGGGTTCTGGTTTCTAATACTAGTAGGATGGTGTGAATGGGTCCTGGTTTCTAATACTAGTGGTAGGAGTGTGTTCTGGTTTCTAATACTAGTATGGGAGTTGGTTCAGGCTCCTGATATTAGTGGTAGGAGCGGGTTCTGGTTTCTAATACTTGTTGGATGGCGTAAGTGGGTTATGGTTTCTAATACAGGTAGGTGGTTGAAGTTAAGTTTCTTTTGTTAATTAAGGTTTCATTACTAAACGTGTCATTTTGCAATATCCAACTCATGGGAGATATGAATGACATGGAGATTATTTTAAAGGTGTGCAGAGCTATGTATTCAATTCAATACCGGAATACCAATACTCTTCATTTATATCACTACATTGAAGCGCGTAGCCAAGTTTGGGAACAACTATGAATATCAGTCTGTTGTATGTATTTTGCTAATCGCCACATCTAGTAAGCGTTTCTTCTCCCGACAGTGGTCGATGAGGTCTTCAGTCTGCGATGGCGGTCATCTCCTGGAAGGAGGTCCTCCTTCTCTCAGCGCTGGTGGTAGGATGCTACTGGAACACTCTGTGGTGCGGCTTCGTGTTTGATGATGTGTCTGCCATCCTGGACAACAAGGACCTGCGGCCAGCCACCCCTCTCCGAAACCTGTTCCAGAACGACTTCTGGGGCACCCCCATGGCCGAGGTGAGACGGAACCCCGAATGTGATGGGTCGATGTTCTCAGAGGGCTCACTTGCTCTACAGTAAATCCTCCAACTTTTTTAAAGGCTCCCTCATTATAGCACTTTGGTGTGGGGTGGTTTATTCATTACTACAGGCCGTTTTAAAATCCATCCGTTGGTGCCATAAGAAGTGGAAGGGTCCAACCAGATATATAGGGGATATATCCCCCTGGTTTAACTCCCAGGACTGTACCAACTATTAAGCTGGAGTTGTATATGTTTGTCCATCATGCATCTGTGGACAAACTCCAATGGTTTATAATGAGGAATAAGCCTTGGTACTCGTTTTAAAATCGGGACTCTGTAACACTAATCCACAACAACTCTGAACCTGTACCTTACCTCAGGAGCGGAGCCATAAATCCTACCGCCCGCTGACGGTGCTCACCTTTCGGCTGAACTACCTGCTCAGTGAGCTGAGCGCTCCCTCCTACCATCTGCTCAACGTGGTGCTGCATGCTGTGGTGTGTGTGCTGTACCTGCGCGTGTGTCGCACCTTCCTGGACAAGACGTCCAGCCTGGTAGCGGCGCTGCTGTTTGCCGTGCACCCCATCCACACAGAAGCTGTAAGTCTGTTTTGTCCCCCTGTATTTCTTCCTGCTCGTTAACCATCTCTTACCGCATAACTAAACTCAAACATTTCTTACCTAGTTCTGAAGATCGTTATAGTTCATAATTGACAACGAAGTTCTCCTACGGGGGATTAATAAAGTTGTATCTGTGTCACGGGGATATCTGCAAATATCTCAAGATGATGATGATGGTGCCAAGATGATTGAGTCACAGCCTCTCCGGCTGTGATTAAACCAGCATGACTGGTATTTGTGCTTAATGGCGCCAGTGAAAGATTTAGATTATAGCAGGGACACTGAAAATAGGTGTGACTGGTATTCAGTTCACTGTTAATGCCTTTAAACACTCTACTGAAAAATGGTTAAGGCTTTTGTATCTATAAACCTAATCAAAACAATGTAGGAATCTGAATTGCAAGGGTTGGTCATGGCAGGGCAGTTTACTTTTTTACTTTTTCGATTTTAAAGGTTACATTTGAATATCCATTCATTTGATGAAAATGACAAAAGTGCCTGTGGTTACCAAGATTGAAATACTCAAACTCAAGGTTGTTGACATATCAATTGTACTTGGAATGATCAAATTTTAATTCAGTCATGTGTCAAGTCTGAAACCTGTCAAATCCAGTTGTGATTCCTGGGCTCATTTCCTCAGTTGGAACATATTTTAGAGTTGAATTCAACTAAAGGTACACTACGTAACAAAAACACTTTGCTTAAGCCATCATAAGTCATCATTGATAAAGAGAACTTGCTAAATCAAAATACTGGCATCTCCGACAACAATGCCAAAGCCATTATGTTGTTGAACTCTCTGTTCCGTGGATGGAATGGTTGTCTTTGTTATGGCCAGTGTGTTAAGATTGACTTTTCTCCAATACCCCTGCCAGATAGAACACACATTGGAACACAAGCAGCATGCTGCAGCCATGGAAGCAAGCAAACAAACGGAATCAACTGAGATTGTACTAGATTCTAGCTGACCTAAATAGCCTCCTCGTCTTCTGAAAAAGCCAGACCAGTTCCGTGCTAAAACACGGGTGAATCTTTGCGTTGCATTTGAAAGATGGAGGCAGCTTAGAGCCTAGACAGACCTTACAATGGATGCCACGTGAGCTGATTCATCATTTGCAAACAATAAATAAATTGCAAGGCATACTGAACCAATTTACAGTGTAGGACTCTTCGTCACTTGTCATTGTCAAGATTGAAGAATCGCACTCGTTTCAGAAAATGATGTTGGACTCGGCTCGTCTTGCGACCTCGAGTCTTGATAGCAGGGGGTAGGCGGAGACCACTCCAACCAATATTGTTAATTTGGACTTCAGTACCTGTTTTAAACGCTCAGTGTCAATGTTACTTATTGTCCCATTAAATTCACAGTCAAATGTTACATTTTGTTGTTGCAAAGCACTGGGGGTATTTTGGGGATTTCAGTAAACTAATTGTCTTGTGGCGTTGCATACTGTAGTTCATCATTTGATGGATTTCCCATTTTCAGAAAGAGTTCATAGATTTAGCTGAAAGACGTCCCAGCCAATGGCCTTTATCTTATCTGTGTCTGGAATCTCTGTTTCAACAGAGCATTTGTTTATCATGTTCTGCCCGGAGCGTTGGAGCTCTCTTCATGATTAATACGAACAAAGCCTTTCTCTGTACCCTGACAACCCACCCCCCTCTTTCATTATTCTCAATATTTTTGGCTGTCTCCCTTTTATGAATGGAGACAAAACCAAATACTGAATAGTGTCTCCCTGCAACCAAATGGTCAGGAAATGTCCATCTCTCCCTAACATCTGGCAAATAGCTTGGTTTCTCTTGGGTCAACCAACTAATCGAGCAAACCATGTTTAAACAGCTTTACCTGTGTTTGTGTATGTGTCAAGCGTGATCCAAATATTTATTATTTCGCCAATATCTCTTGCTCCGTGTAGTCAAACCTTAACCTTTAAGAAAAGCATATACTACAGTGGCCTGTTCCATAAGTACCCTAAAGCCCAAACATAACCTCTGCTTTACACTTACCCTAAATCCCTAAATTCAGCCATCTCTCTCTCAAGAACCAAACTAAACTTGACAATCTGTAATCTAAAACCCATACATAATATCTCTAAACTAGTTGCAATGCATTCATTGTGTCTACACTTGAGATAAATATTTATAGTTTTCTTTTATCACAGACACATATATTGGTAGATGTTATTTTCTTTACCTTGACATGTTTCAACGGATATACTTGACGCGTTCTTATCAGCTGATGTTAAGGGAGTGTCTGTGATAAAAGAAAGCTATAAATATTTATCTTTAAACTAATTACTACATTTTAACCATCTCTTACCTGATACCATCTCCTACCCAATACCAAATCGTGATCATCTCTCCAGCAGAAACTTTTCGGCCAGGCTTTCAAGTCCGTACCACTTCTCACCCCCCTCAACACAAGGGCTACATCTTTGTGAAGAATACAAATATTCAACTTTCCCTTTTTGCTCTGTGCATTGTGAAAAAAATAAAAAATAAAGTATAGATCAAACAATAAGCTCTACAATGAGGTGCAGTATCTCACCAGCGAGCTGTGACTCGGGCAGATGATAGGAGAGGGAGGGAGGGAGAAAGAGGAAAGAAACCATCACCACAGCCTCTTCCACAAGGAGGCAGTCATCGTTTATGGTGCCATAAAAGCTTTTGTCGGACACAAGTCTGTAAATGGGAGTTTCTCGTGCAGCTCCCTGGACTGTCTGATTTATAACCTGAACCACACACACACACACACACACACACACACACACACACACACACACACACACACACACACACACACACACACACACACACACACACACACTGCTGCCCTCCTCCAAAGTCGATTCAGATATTCCTTTGAACTTGGGACCTCAACACATGGGCTGCAGTTACCAAAGATTCCAGAACTGTTAGTAATATGTGAGGATGTTTTAGCCTCAAATATAATGTGCAGTCGAGATTCTTGGATAGAGGAAAATTATTTCAATACTCAAGGCATTCCTTTGTGTATGACAAAATATCTAATTCTATGACACAGGCATTAAAACGGATGTGTCTAATTGTGTGTTGCGGTGACCTATGATCTTCGACAATTTCAATCTCTTCGACAATTCGAAGACATTAACATAACATCGTCCTTAATAGTGTAATCGATCATGTTGGGTACATTGTGCATGTGTCACAGCCTGACATTCCTTTGGGAGGATGGAATTGCTTGGTGAGGGATACCACAGCATCTCTTGGCTCCTAGCAGGAAAAGCCTGCACGCTTCTTGCAATGTTTTTTCTTTGGGGATGGGTTGGATTGACACTCTTGTGTGCAAGTTTCTCTGTGACTGTGTGTTGCCTTCAATAAATGTCCCTTTTGTTTGGTTGATAACCACTTGGTTTATTGGCAGTGGCACCTGCTAATCGTTCTCCTTTCCAAGCCATTTGGTAGGTTACACAATTTAAGAAGGGAAACAAACGTCTAATGCAAACTGTGTCCACAGCCTCATTTCATACCACTTGCGCTGGTGGAAAGGATTTTCTCCCTCAGGGCTCACTAGTGCATTTTCTATGTTCTGCTGAATTAAATGGAGCCACATTTGTTGGATACGCTGAGGGTCACAGACTAGGCATCGGTGAGCCTAGTCTGCAACGCCGACCATGCAACATCTTAGTCCAGGCGCCCCCTAATCTGTGTGACGTTTTCTCCTTGGCATTTCCATTCCAACATCTTTCAACACCATTAATATGATGCCTGTGCTGCAGCAATTCCTAATGCTGTTTTGTTGTTGTATCAGGTCGCAGGTGTGGTGGGCAGGGCTGAACTGCTGTCTTCCATCTTCCTCCTGGCTGCGTTTCTGGCGTACACCAGGTCTACTGGCAGGGACCACTCCATAGGTGAGTTATACAATATCAACAGGGTTTTGTACATCACAATGCATCATGGGCTATTTTGTAGCCCATGATGCATTGTGGGGGGTGGTAATGTCACACAGATTAAGGGGGTGCCACTATGTCGGGCTAACCCTAGCCCGACATAGTGTAGCCTCCTAATAAATCCAAGGAAAAAGAAGAACGCGCACAATGAGCAAAGATTTACCACGTAGGACGTCCAAGAAGGACGGCAAACTTTTGTGCGACATTTTCTGCAATAAACAAAGCTTTCGCCGTTGTCCAGAAATACCTCGCGGATAATGTGTTTGTTTATTATCCACCTGTCTCACGGAAGTGCGATTCTGTCGACCAATCAACGGACTGCGTGTGTAGCTCGAATTTGCCATCACCCTTTCAGGTGTCTCAGTTGTCCCTGAAGTTTGCGGATCTATCATTAGTTCGGCATTACATTAATTAATTTGCACGCCAGTTTTATTTAATTTTATACCGTGTATTCTCCATGTAAATCCATGCACCGAACCATGTCGTCCGTATCGATTCGGTTCAATACGAATACATGTATCGTTACACCCCTAATGTGTTGGCTACTTTTACAAAAGTTAAACGCAAGCAAACAAGGCTTGCAATTGCATCACAATAAACCGTATTTAATTTCAAAACCTACTTATGGCCCTTATTCCCAAGCCCAAAAACATGGCCACAAATGCCATCGGACACGATACAACAGTCAGTTAAACCAGTACACAAAGTCCTATTCAATCCCCTCATTTGTCAAGGATATTTTACTGCTTTAGTCATGAAATATCGTGTGTCCGTGAAGGTGTAACTAATTTAGATGGAAATTCATGTTGTCTGTCAAGTCCCCCCACCTACGTTAATGGGGCGGTGTGCGTGTGCGTGTGCGTGCGTGTGCGTGTGCGTGTGTGTGTGTGCGTGCGTGTGTGTGCTCTGCTTGGGTTAAGCCAGCACCATCCTCCCACAGCCGGTTCGCTCTCCGGTCTAACATTTAATTACCAAGCATGCCCAAGTGTCGCCTGGCAGCTGCTTGATTTGTTGTCTCTTACTCTACTCTTCGTCTTGAGAGCCTTTGCATCAGAATCGTCCTCTGTGAGAGAGAGAGAGAGAGAGAGAGAGAGAGAGAGAGGGGGGGAGAGAGAGAGAGAGGGGGGGAGAGAGAGAGAGAGGGGGGGGGGGGGAGAGAGAGAGGGACAGGCGTAAGGCCCGCCCGCTGGGCGATTTCCCTGTGATGAAGATGTGGGGGTGTATTCATGTGTTTGAACTGCGTGTGTAAGTCAGAGCATAATCCTGGCATGCGTTCAGCATTCATACCGTGACTGGCTGCTTGTCACGCACCTCTGAGAAGTGGAAGCTCTGCAGGCGTAGTGCCCAAGCTGCGCGTCCATGGCAACGCTTCGGAACCAAGGGAGACCGCAAACCGCATGGCCGTGGATTGGTCCGTCAGCACAATTCACCCACGGTGCATCACAGCGGAAATAAACACCACTTTCATCGCTGGCACGAGGGCTATGCCTTCTGTGTTTTTATAAGTTACTTTTCAGGTTACAAACTTGTAAAATGGAAGCCTTCCTAAGGAACGTTGTCGCCGTGTCTATATCGTTTATTCATCAGATTCTTAGCATCAGTATGCAAGTCATCATTGATTGGTTGACATCAATCATCGTTAACCTCCAGGTTCGGTTAAAATAATGCTCGTGTAGGTTTATTGAGATTACCATGTTCATTATGTTGTAAACTTGTCAGCCACGGGTATTTTGCTACTCATTAAACACTGTCGATGGCAGTTTCTTTGTCAGCTGATGGAAATGCTTTTCAATGATTAAAGCAGAGTAGTCAAGTCACTTTTCTGGGACACATCTAAGTGTATAAACGTGTCTCACTGATGTGCGTGCGTCACATCAAAACCTGAAACTAGCATTCAAACACATAGCGCATAATATTAAACAGTCCACAGAGTAAAAAGGTCCACATTCTTATAAATGTACTAATAAGATAAATATGTAGTGCAGAAAGTGCAATAAAAAGACAATTTGTGAGAAGAGGAGGTGTGTGTGTGTGTGTGTGCGTATGCATGTGCGCGTCTCGATGGGTCATAGTCTGAGATGGGGGATAGTGGGTCAGTCCAGTTTCACGAGTCAAACTCCCATAAGGGACAGCTGCGGTCGCATGCTGTCCACTGACGTGGCGTTTGTCCTTCATGTCCTGCAGTCTGGACCCCGATCGGCGTGACGGTGGTCCTGGTGTCTGCGGCGACCCTGTGCAAGGAGCAGGGCATCACTGTGGTGGGCATCTGCTGTGTCCACGAGGTCTTCGTCGCCCAGGGGGTAAGGCTCCTGATGCGGACGGCCCAGAACCCCCACTGCACCACTGCACCCCTGATCCAAACTTGTCGTCTCCATTAACCTACACGAGCACACACCCACCATGTAGACTTTTTTATTATTGATGTGCTCATGTGAAACAGGGCCTTTTTTTAGAAAGACAAATTCCTCGATGGACAAAAGTAACAATGTCACTTGCATTAAAGATATACAAATAAAATATGAGGTGTGTGTGTGTGTGTGTGTGTGTGTACATACATAATACATATTTCTGTGTTCCAGTCTGAGGCTTTGTCGGGAATACACAACACAATATGTGGTCGCTAAAGTGTCCTCAAAACTAGGTCTGTTGTAAATTCACTGAACTAACGCGCAACAAAGTGCGATCTGCGTGTGTTACACTTCAGTAAGTCAGGAACCTCCCTGGCCTGCAGAGTTTGTGCAAAGTTTTTAATACATTAAGTGCATGCATTAGGTGCCAGACATTGTAAGTCGATTTGGATAAAAGCATCGGTTAAATGCCCTAAATATAATGTAAATGTTTCCGATTTTCTTCCCTGCCTAGGGTCGAAGGATGTAAATCTGTATTTTTGCTCAACTTATAAATTGCATTTTCTTGCTGATGTTCATTGAAGTGCTCTGCCCCTATCAAATAGAGAAATACATTTTAGGACAGGTTAACCCTGTGGTCTCCCCTCAATCCTCCATCGGGTTCAGCCTAGGGTCGGAGGTCATTCTGGGGACACCAGAGCTGTACGCCGTTCATGTCACCAAGCGTGTTTGTTACAGATCTGAATCTACATCTCAATACTAAAGTCAAGATCAGGCTCAATGATAAACGCTTCCCTATCAGTGCCCACTCCCTCTTTTGATGATTTCATATCTCCAGAGTAGGCGGAGTTCAAAGAGCAGACGTTAAATAGAAGAGAATTACTTGCCTGACTTGAAGTAATTGAGCGTCATGTCAGCCTCAAAGAACACCTTCCTAGTTAAATATATGATAGATGTATTGGAATGCGTTTATACTCTTTTTATGAGTTGGGGCTGTGAATTTATCAACTAAACATTTAAACTCCCGCAACGAGATACCTTTTAAGCGGTTCACTTGCGTCTTACATTTTTTTATAATTTGTTTGCAGATGCTATCTCCCCAGGCCACTTCTGCGGAAAGAGAGCGAGAGCTAAAGTTAAACTTGCGTATGCATGAAAAGATTACAAGAATTTAGAAGCACACGTGCGGACGCACACTAGCCATGTGCCATACTTTCATTGGATCAGAGCCGAAAATGGACCGGCCCGTCATTCAAGCTGTGAAGATAAAATGAATTAATATATTGTAGAATAGTACATAGCTTAAAGACTGTGTTCTGCTTGGACTAACTAACTAACTAACCCACAGCTGCAACAAGTTTCCTTTACCAATGCATAAATGTCCACCCTCTCCCTCCACACAGTTCACGTTGCCCATGCTGGTGGATACCTTCCTCCAGGTGCTTCGGGATAAAGCCTGCTTCCCTTACACTGTCCTGCAGACTCTCCTCAAGCTCATGGTCCTCGTGATCAGCACCCTCCTGCTGGTGATCGTCCGCGTTCAGGTCATCCAGTCCCAGCTCCCCGTCTTCACCAGGTAGGTCCCACCGTCGACACACGCACCTTCTTTGTGGTCGTATGCGGAGTGGGCACCGTGCTCTGGGCAGTGCAGTGTAGTGAACCGACCCATCCAAAACTGAGCTACAGTCTGACTACCGTTAGGCACTCCTTGAGCAAAATGCTATGACCTCTACTGGCTCTTTGTTATCGTGTATCTAAATAATTTGCTGTGCATAGCAGTGTCTGCTTGAGACCATATGTTTTGTCATGACTCAGGATTCTGAAAATTAAAAGGAGAGAATCATGTCATGGGGTCTGATTTCAGCTCTTCAGGGTCCCCATCCATCTCTCTGAGACTCGTTGGTTTAGAAGGTCTGTTCCTCCATAATAACCACGGGGTCTGTTTACACTCAGAGGGCCTAAAGTCTTTCCTTTCCTTTCCGAGGGCTCAGGGTTAGTGGGTGTCGTATAATGTGGCCTAGAAAGCCCTTTAAACGTAACTGTGGTTACGGGCTATACAAATAAATTGACTTGACACATCAAGTGAAAATGATCCTGAGATCTTAACCATAATGTAATTATTGCCAAGATGGTTTTAGTGCGAGCTGAGTTAAATGATTATTCCCCTTGTAACCTCAAACGGCTACCGCTCCTCTTACAACGTAGTTATTTCAAATCAAGGCCTACCACTGGCAGTGGTTCAGGATGGAGGGCGGTTCAAGCTCTGTCTCCTCCTCGTGGAGTATCGAGGTGTCCCTGTTCAAGACACCTTGCCCTCACTGCTCCCGAAGAGCCGGCTGTCGCCTCGCATGGTTGACACCGCAGACGGTGTGTGAGTGTGTGTGTATGAACGGGTGAATGTCGCAATGATTGCAAAAACGCTACGAGCGTTGGGGTTGGAAAAGCGCTGTGTAAATGTGGTCCGTTTATTCATTTCTTGATTAGCTTCCTAACAGACAACGGGACAAAAGTAGAACACAACACAGCTGCTGTGTGTTATCTGTGCACGAGACCACTGACGAGTTCCAAACCAAACCGACATTGTTTTTATCATCAATGGATCAGGGGGGTTATATATACACATTATATGATTGTGCCTCGGTTCTCAACGCAAATTATGCAATGGTTTATGTAACGTCTTCATACGGATTTGCTTTAGTGAAAGCTCTCCTCGCCTTCCCTTTTACCTGGTGGAAACACTAGACGAAACATCTTCTGTTTACATTGGCTGCGATCCAACAAGAAATATTAAAGCTCTCCTAGTAAAGAGTGATGTAAATATTCTATAATATATTCAATTTTATACTTTTATCCTGAAATGATCCATTTAGTATTTTTTTTTTTCAACACATAGCCCAAAGATAAATATCAAATGTGTCATTTGTGCATTTCTTATCTTCCGAGAAACCAGGGAACCCTCTGCCATCTCGTCTGCTGGTTCTGTTTACAGCAGTCCTGCTCCTACAAGACAGAAACACAAACATGAACTATTGTTAATCCTATAGCATAGACAAATCAAATGTACTTTATCCCCGCAGTGAAACCCAAAGACACTGGATCTCAAAGATCAAATGGCACGAGGTTGGCCTAGATACTCCTAATCCCCCTGCGGTTATGATAGGCTGTCTCCAGATTGTATCGCAGAATTAGGATGATTAAAAAGAAAGCACTGGTTGAGCCATAACAATGACCCGGAGCAGTGATTGGTCTCGGCGGGAAGACGTGAAGAACAGAGGTCTGTCTTTGACAAGGTGGGCCCAGAACTGTTTAGTCTGTGGTGGGTTTACCAAACAGAGCAGCTTAGCTCTCAGGAAATATCTGAGCTGTTCAGCATCTGATGTTCAGAGCCAGCCCTCGGAATGCTGTATAGAGTGCTTAAGAGGCTTTGCTCCTCTTGGATGCTGGCGTCAGATGTATGTTCAACCCCTATTGGATTCCTGTTTATGGATAAGTTTACTGCGGTCAACTCCTTATCACGGTCAACATTTTATACCCGCTCTTAAAATTATATTCCGAGTTCCTCAGAGTTGAGACGTTTATATTGTTTTGCATATTTGTTTCTAGTTTCACTCTGGATATGTTTTACAGCTCTGTTTGCCTTTCACATTTTTCACCTGATTCCCATTGAGGTCAAGGTCTTGTTATCTCAGGAGTCTTGCACCAACAATCTCTGTTGTTTTGACTGTTGACTCCCCACCCCCCAAATTCTCTCCTCTGTAGATTCGATAACCCGGCGGCAGTCAGCCCTGCTCCCACCAAACAGCTGACGTTCAACTACCTCCTGCCCGTCAACGCCTGGCTCCTCCTAAACCCCTCTGAGCTCTGCTGCGACTGGACCATGGGCACAATCCCCCTGGTGGAGTCCTTCCTAGATGCCCGCAACCTGGCCACCCTGGCCTTCTACGGCCTGCTGGGCGTGCTGGCCTGCCACAGCCTGCGCTACGGCCACAGCTCCGCCAAAACAGTCATCATGGTGAGCCACCATTCCCGTTCCCATTTCTTTATTTTACATCGGTCTGGGACAGAAAAAGGCCTCTAGAAAAAACTAAGTGAAAAACCCAGTGAAAAACTAAACTATAAACAACCTACGGCATCTGAAGGACATCATCGGTAGAACTGAGATGTGGCTGAAGCACAGGTGTACACAAAAGTCATCATCTGTTGTGGGTGATTTTCATGAAGTGAATTGTCCATTCCATCCATTTGTTTCCTTATTACCAACTTGGTGTGGACTTGTATATGGAATTGGATGGACATACATGCATACATACATACATACATACATACATACATACATACATACATACATACATACATACATACATACATACATACATACATACATACATGGATAGATACTGATACTCAAGTCTATTTCATGCTGGGTATCTTACAAGTTTGATTAACAAATGTAAATTTGACAACACTTGAACTTGACAATCCAGTTAAACTATTGTTGTGGAGAAAAGCAAATGGGGACAAAACGTTTAACTACGGCAGTGCCAGAGCATATCAGAACATGCCAGATGGGATGGAGTTTGGTGCTTTATGGTTTGCAACAGACTCATTGAACGCTGAATTTTGGAGATGGGAGTAATGGATTCACTTTCTTTCCCGAATGGCTTCTTTTCATGGGATCTGGCAAGCGGACTTGACAGATGACATGAAGCATGCAAGAAAAGCAAAGACAAACAACATTGTTGCATTAGAGAATGCATGGTGAACATAACATTCCTCACCAATAGGTTTGACAGGGAGCCACAAAAGCACAAAAGTTAGCTTGAAAGCCTTTCATTGTCACTGTTGACTTCCACACTACTCGCTCAGGCAATTCATTCATTCACTGAATGAATACTTAAAAAAATGCTGGATATACCATACCATCACTACAGTAAGTGTGAACGTTTTATCTCCTCCATTATGGGCAGGTCATATTATCATACAGTATCTAAATATATGTTAAATAAAGAACACAAAGACAGATGTTTTCTATGTTATATATTAACACATATATTATCTTTTATTGGATAGGGCATGGGGCATTGCTACAAAAGTAAGATGGGAGGAAATGAAAAAGGCTGTCAGTCAGCAAAGGCATTAGTTGGAAGCCGTTGTTTGGTTTGGTGCTAGTGGCTGAAGTAAGGTTGCTTGTGTACAAGCCCCCTGGCCTCCTAAGAGGTCAGTAAACTCGGTGAAAACACTTTCACTAATGATCTTTTTCCACCAGTTTTCATAATATTATCCCAACATCAACCCATTAGGAAAGTCATATTGGCAAGCTTTATTTGTTGTGCTGTTCCAGCTTTATGTGTTCCACGTGGTGGTGTGGTTAAGTTTTTTCTGGACTGTTGCCTCCTGTGGAACAAATGACAGTTCGGAAGAATTGTTAGGCTTTATGGGGATATTCATACTTCTGCATTATGATGCATTTCCAAGGGAAGCAGAATCTTAGGGCTTTATTAAACGTGGGAGAGTTCAGCACCGATCCTGCAGATGGCATGTGAGATTGTGGGAGTACATTGGGGACGGGCCAATCGTGGTATCAATAATTTGACAAAGAGTGAAGCCAACTCAGACTTTACGCAACTCAAAATACTTTTGAGTTGTGAGTGTGGGCACTTTGGGTTGGTTAATTTTGGATGATGACGTTTAACCATAACATGCAAAGCTCTGCTTATGTTATAATGGTAAATATATAAAAGATAACTATAGTGTCTATTTTTAACGCTATGAAGGGCAATTCACAAAAAAATCGTTTTTTTTTTCTTCTCTGGGAGAGAACTGATGCTTGTTACAACTTGAGAGGAAATTGTTGCTTAGAGCCTTTTGAGGAAGAAAATGTAATGACCATATTCATGGGCCTATATAATGGATTGACTGAAGCCATCATTTAAGGATTAGGATGCTAAGGATTAGGTGAGTGAGGCAGTATTGAGCCAAGGGTAATATTACACAATTGTAGTCTTTAGTACAACTCGGACAAACCTTAAATACCATTTACAGTTCAATGTGTCCTGTTTATACAAGCATGTTAACATGAATTTATTAAGGTCATTGGTGCGATCATTGGTGCATCTCCATTGGGATTTATTGACTTTTCCAGGACCTTTCACACTATCTCTGACCATCATGATATGTAATAATCTGACCAGCATAGGGCTATCTCCGCAGCCAAGTATTACCATTTAAATGGGGCTTAATTGGCTTAGCATATGTCATGGTGTGCCACAGGGTTCAATATTAGGCCCGATGTTTTGTAGTGTCTTGTTCATCTTTTAAGGCCAGAAGATCTTTGCCACACTTTAACGAGTCTGGTTTATGGTAATCTGATGTTTATTTGAACGCATCAGCTCTGTCTGCACATGTAAAACGCTGTCTAATCCAGTGCTGTCAAATGTGTTCCAAACTGTAAAGCCCTTCAGCATCGTGTACGGCTTTCCCATTGCTTGCAAAGTTCCCTAAAGCACAATGGCTTTCACAGTGTATAAATCATTATGTAAACCTTCTCCTAAGTGACTGTAATATCCACATTTCCTATTAAATCATTTAGCGCTATTTAATAGATGTCTCCTGTTATTGCCTTGTGATTTTCCAAGTTCTCATTACAGATAGCCAAACTCTCTGTCCTTGTCACGATAATCTCTATCTTGAAGCTCTGTCCCGGAGTGACAGAATCAGTTTATTGAGTCAAAGTTGTCTTTATTTTAAGCCCCATGTTTTAATGACCACCGAAGTTATCTTTGTACTCGTGCCCAAACGGTTATTGGGGGCGGGGGGGATACTGTCTCGGTCACATGACGATTTATTGAAGTAATGTACTGTACTGAATTATGGGGGTGCAAACAACTTCCGTAGGCTGTTTCGCCAGCACAGTATCATTATAGCCTTATAATGTATGATGGTGATAGTTTGTTTTTATTCACAGCAAGTATTGCGATTCAATGTTGTTCTTCACATGCCATAATGTGTGTAAGTGTAATCATTAAGTATCCGTAAGAATAAGGTCTTTATTCCCTAGGATCAAAAGAAAGATAACATCGTTTATACTATGTGAAATAGGGCTGGGAGTTGTGCAACATGAGGTACAGCCAGGGTGTTCAGCAGAAGCTTTCCGCCACTTCTTTACTTCTTAATTCTTGTGGGAAAATTTGATCTCTGCCTCAGGCTGGTTTGGGCTGTCAGAGTGCACAGCATTTTGTGAGTTCAATGTAATCTCCTAATCTCTCATTTGGACTAGGAAGACATTTATGAAATTGCAACATGAACCATTCTTTGTGGCTTGTGGTTACACTGCAAAAGACAGGTGACAATTTGTGAGGAATTTGACAGTGAATCACTGCTCTGAGTTATGTATTGTGTTTGGTACACAATTGAATAACTTAGAAAATTATGCAAACATGGTTTTGGCTTGGAACAGCAATCACAGAAATGATGAATACTTCCCATTGTTCTATAATCAATAAGAACTTGTATCTCACATACCTATTGCCTTCCTACAAATTTGCACTTCTTGGTTTGCGTCTCTATTTGCAGGCATTTAATGCAATTAACATGCTTAACATTTCTCTGTTTTTTTTACTACATTTACAAATTACTTTGGGAATGTTGATCTTTTCAAGGTTGTACCTTTAATTTTCCTTCATTTACCAAGATGTACAGCAGGAAAAAAAATTTGTTTTCATGAAAGGGAAGGGAAGTTTACATACCAGGGATTTTATCGTATATTTGAACATGCTGGTTTCATATAACATGGGGGACTTTTCCCTAATGTAGTTAGTATCTGCAATCAAATCAAATGTTTCCCTGTCTTTGTCTCTCTCGCTCTTGCTCGCTCTCTCTGTTTGTCTCTCACTCTCTGCCTGTCTCTCACTCTCTGCCTGTCTCTCACTCTCTGCCCGTCTCTCACTCTGCCCGTCTCTCACTCTTTGCCTGTCTCTCACTCTCTGCCCGTCTCTCACTCTCTGCCCGTCTCTCACCCTCTGCATGTCTCTTACTCACTGCCTGTCTCTCACTCTCTGCCTGTCTCTCACTCTCTGCCTGTCTCTCGCTCTCTGTTTGTCTCTCACTCTCTGCCTGTCTCTCACTCTCTGCCTGTCTCTCACTCTCTGCCTGTCTCTCACTCTCTGCCTGTCTCTCACTCTGCCCTTCTCTCACTCTGCCCTTCTCTCGCTCTCTGCCCGTCTCTCGCTCTCTGCCCATCTCTCGCTCTCTGCCCGTCTCTCGCTCTCTGCCCATCTCTCGCTCTCTGCCCGTCTCTCACTCTCTGCCTGTCTCTCGCTCTCTGCCCATCTCTCGCTCTCTGCCCGTCTCTCGCTCTCTGCCCGTCTCTCGCTCTCTGCCCGTCTCTCACTCTCTGCCCGTCTCTCACTCTCCGCCTGTCTCTCTCTCTGCCCGTCTCACTCTCTGTCTGTCTCTCGCTCCCCCAGGCTCTCTCCCTGATCGTGCTGCCCTTCGTGCCCGCGTCCAACCTCTTCTTCCCGGTGGGCTTTGTGGTGGCTGAGCGGGTTCTCTACGTCCCCAGCATGGGCTTCTGTGTGCTAGTGGCCCACGGCTTCAGGGTTGTCTCGCGCAAAGGGTGAGTGCTTGTCCAAAGTACACCTTGACCTTCCCTTTGGTTAAGGTGTACTTCCTCACAAAGGGCTCTTTGCCTTTTGTGAGGAAATTGCCTAACTTAAGTGCTGCAAATAATGGGTGTCCTAGATTTGTTCATGTATTCTAGGTTCATAAAATAAAAAGTTGATGCAGCTGGCATCCAACATGTTGTATCAAGGAAGATTTTGGCTTGAACTCAGGAAGTGTTAATTTTTAATGATTGATGATATTCAAGCTAGTGATAGCCAACCCATGCTGTATGTAAAAGGACTTCCCGCCACAAGGTGAGGGAATGAGCGTTGATGGTCACGTCCTGTGTAGGAGTGAGGTGATCATTTGTACATGGGGACGGCATTGAATGTAATCCTCTGCTCCAGACAACTGAAGAAGCTGTCGTGGATGGTCATCGGGGTCCTCCTCGCCACACATGCCGTGAAGACCTTCAACCGGAACTGGGATTGGGAATCTGAGTACACGCTGTTCACCTCTGCACTGAAGGTACGCCAGTAAACTTGGCCAATGAAGCCAGTTTAAATGTGCTTGATTTTTTTTCAAATGATCCTTAGCTTCCTTGCCAGAATTCTCAAACTGGAGCCGGGGTTTTCCATTAATGTATAAGACTGAGGCGGCCCGGCACAGTCTACCCCGTTCTAAGATAGAAACAGACCCCACACCATGATCTATTTTATTATACATAAAAAATACATTGTTGCATTTTTTATTAAAAGATACTGTTAACATGCATATGTCATTTCATCCAATGTGTTATCAGGCATATGCCTTTTTTTCTGTGTTCTTCATTAAATACCCCTCAGGTATGTTTTCGTTGCGCATGATTGAATGTAACAATCTTCTGTTTTATCCCCTCAGGTGAACAAGAACAATGCCAAACTGTGGAACAATGTTGGGCATGCACTAGAAAACCAAAACAATTACGAGAGAGCTCTCCGCTATTTCCTCCAGGCCACCAGAGTGCAGCCAGGTAAGAAAACCGATCCTATCTGGTCCTCTGGGCTATGAACAATTATAAGGCCAAATCGGGTGTATCGCACAGATTTCCCTCTGCAAGCACTTGTTAAATAATTATTAACCTTAACAACTGCCTTTTGCGCGAACACCTCTGGCAGTGGTAATTTATTGTTGATTATTAATCGGTTAATAGGTTTTGTCTGTGAATAATCCCATCAGCAACATGGTGGTGGTGTTGTTGGAACATGTGGAGGTATATAATTCCTAGCCTGTGTAGCTAAAGTTCAGCTACTAACAGAAGCCCGGGTATTTCATTCATTTTAAACTTCAGAGGATGATGGTGTTCACAAGATTCTGTTTGAATAAGGGTTATGTATATTTGCGTCGGAACTGGGGATTAACATGGCGGTTAGGGGACCAGTTCCCTCTGGGAGTCCCCCATACTCAGAATGTATTCCCTGGAGAAAGTATTATAATGCTGGAACCTAATGTGTGCTGTAGTGAGCTCACTATCTTGCCTCTCTGTTTGGTGGAACACCCCTACATACCCTCTGATTCCCAGTGCATGAAATGAACATGTATAAAAGAACACGTATATATGACTTAATCAATTGAGAATCTGGCTGTTGGATGGCTCCCCCTGAGTCGTTAATATTCACTTGATTCAAGTCTGAAGGAGTCTGAAAAAAGAGAGGCCTCTTGAATTACTGCACAGATTATCAGTTACTTCAGCCATGCATTCTAGTTGGGTTGGGCAATCTTTCCCACCGCCATGTTCACTCGGCTAAGCCTCTGTCTTGAGTTTCCGGCTCTTGTGCATGGCTCAGAGGCAGGGGGTTTTCTTTGCTTGTTTCCTCAAGATCGCCATCAAAACACTTTATTCCCATTGAGGATTTCCTGGTTCTCTAATCACCACCCATCAGCTTTGCATTCCAGACACGCTTTGTGTTCAAAAGGGACTACTTTGTGTTCAAAAGGGACTTCAAGCGTTATGAAATGCAGTTATGTTTTAAGGTTATTCATAGGCCCTCTAAACACCAATTCCAGGCCCTTTAATGCCTGGCATTAACATGCGTTTTGGGCATTCGGATATGAATCAGATGTCGCCATAAAGCATACAATTCAAGGTGTGAATTCACCAAAGACGCATTTGTATCCAGATCTGTCAATCCACATGAGTTCTGATTTTACTGGGGCCTGCCATCATCCCATTTAAAAAAATGCCAAGTTCTATCATGCAAGAGCCATATATAATGCCTATGTGGACACTGGAGACGCGTTCTAATGCCAGGTGTAAATTAGATGTTGTACGCATTTTAGTGACATCCGATTGATTTCAGAGCACCAATAATGCCTGTTAATTCCAAGGGTAAAACAGGGTGTCATTTTGTCAACAAACACGTATCTATTGGATTCCAGTCCGATACTAATCCTTTCTCATGATTGGTTGTCCCACTAGATGACATCGGTGCCCATATGAACGTGGGGAGAACCTACAAGAACCTAAACATGTCTAAAGAGGCTGAGGAAGCCTACCTGATCGCCAAATCTCTGATGCCACAGGTACCGGCTACGTGTGTGTGTGTGTGTGTGTTGTGTGTGTGTGTGTGTGTGTGTGTGTGTGTGTGTGTGTGTGTGTGTGTGTGTGTGTGTGTGTGTGTGTGTGTGTGTGTGTGTGTGTGTGTGTGCGTGTGTGTGTGTGTGTGCGTGCGTGCGTGTACAGCATGGAATTAAATTTTCATTGCAAGGACACTCCTGCTATACAGTGGTATGCAAAGAGTAGTTATGGCATCCATTTTGTTTGGATAAGAATCGTTTATATGTGTGGTCGGCAGATCGTTTTATGGGAAAGAAAAAAACAGTTTCTTGTCTGCCAGCAAGTCTTTTATTAGTTGTCATGTTGAGTCTCTTTCATCTAAAACCTTGAAGAAAACAAGCATTAACCTGGGAGTGGCAGACTCATTTGGAGAGATGTCCTCAAAGCGCCTTTTAATGCCAGGTGTGCCGTGAGCCCTGAACTATGAATGAGGATTTTATAGGAAACGTGTCGCTAGGGTGTCTGACAGCCGTCAACATTCTTGGTTTGATCCGCAGCGTCAGTCTACCTTTAGGTATCTTCCTTACTAAGCCCTATCCTTAGGAGAGGGGAGGGGTTGGGCAACCTCTTGTAAGGCCCCAAAGTCCTTTGTCTGTTGGTGTAATTGCATTGAGGGTGTTGATGATAAAATAGTCAAAAAGTGAGTAGTAAACAGTCATACCAATATGATACCCTGCCGTTCTGCAACTGTATAATATCAAAGATGAAATTTGACGGCTCACCCTTTCTGACAAAAACAGTCAAACGGCCAAATGTGTGTGGCCGTTTGACTGTGACTTCTAAGTGATAGGACATGCAGTTGGATTACTCCTTTCCCAGTGAAACAAGGAGAGGAGCGTGTGGTTTAAACGTGGGACTGATCAGGGAGCACAGTGCGTTCCTCATCTGGGATCTTGTTTCAGGTTAGCAGGGGACAGCCAGCGGTCTGTTTTGAAGGATCAAACAATCAATCAGCTGTAAACCACTATGTCATCCTGAACCTCACAAGCCTAGCTCTATTGTGTTCTCAACTCCCGACGAAAAGCCTGGGGGGGGGGCGGGGCTGAGAATTTGCGCATATTGGCCAAAGAGTGGGAGTAACGTCCTGGGGCGAGATATCTGCTTCAGCTCAATGGGTAAAGTGGCTAGAGAGTGGAAGGTCCTCTCGATAAAGGGATCTCTGACGAAGAGCTGTACTCATGCGTCAGTATAAAAAGGGTCATTTTCTGTATTCAGGGTTCTGAGCTGTAATAGTAATCCACGTCCCAGAGACAAGGCCTCCTTAATAACTGCACTGCATGGCCTACATTGTTAAAGGGACACTATTTTACCACCTGGTCACATGCTGAATCATCATGACAAGCCATTTCAACATCAAACATTTAGTGACGCACATTGAATTTCCCATCCAGATCTTTGATAAATAAATACACCAACCAGCCTAGTGAGTGAAGTGAACCAACTGGTTGGCTGACCTATCACCTGGCTAATCACACATCTGGTTGGACATTCGTGCTTATGTAACTCATGGGTGGATTTTGAAATGGCCCATAAAGGATCACCAATAACCCACCAGGGGGTCTGTCATGGTCCCTACAGGCCCAGCCGCTGGTACCCCGATTTCTCATTGCGGGTTTCTTAAAGTAAAGTAGAGGTGCATTTGCCCACACCTGGTCGGACTGACCAAGTCTCCCAGACAGAGCGTTCTGTGATCGTTAACTTCCCCAATGTAGGTAGGAATGCAACTCTTTAAAACCATGTACTCCACACAGCCATTCGCACACCTTTTTCTAAAATGGATTTACCCTTGAAACGAAACAAACACAGTTGTCCCGCGGCTTTCGTTTCCCAGAACGCGCTCCAAAACTGTTTTCCTAGGAAATATGTGGCATGGCAGAAGCAGCAGGAATCTCGGAACGAATCTTTTATCTGATGGAAATTTCAGCCTACCAGCCCAACGCAGTGCACTGTGTTATTCATAGTTCCATTGTCGTTTTTGTTACCTCTTATGTAAAATGTCCTTTACTTCCTGCAGTACTATCTCATCAGCGGTCTGGTCTCTCTCAGGTGATCCCCGGGAGGAAGTACGCCACCCGGGTGGCTCCCAACCACCTGAACGTCTACATCAACCTGGCCAACCTGATCCGGACCAACGAGTCGCGCCTGGAGGAGGCCGACCAGCTCTACCGCCAGGCCATCAGCATGAGGCCTGACTTCAAGCAGGCCTACATCAGCAGGCAAGGACCCCCCGCCCACCGTGTCAGTCTCATGCTTCAGTCTTTGAGACACTCTGGGCTCTACAAAGAGCCCATTTTGCTCTCTGATTCAGCTCAGAATTGAGCGGTTCCTTCGTGAAAAACAAAACTCGTCCGGCAAATCTGAAATTCACTTTTAGATGATTATTAATTGAGTTAAAGAACGTCATTCATTCCTTATTAATAAATTTATATTAATATGCATTTTTGTTCTTTTTTGCCGCGACTTGAGTGACGTGTCGTCTCAGTGATGCGTTTTATTTGCTCGGCCAACATTGTTTTTCTCCTTGGAGCTTAATGGTTTATTCATTAGGCCATCTGGGTGTTTCTTCTCATACTAAACGGGTCACGCTCTGCCCAGGACCCTGCCGGCTTCAAGTCTTATTAAGGGTGAGCGATCATTAATGGGTCCACCCCTCTCCGACAACAGCTGGGCCTACGTCCATCTATCCAGAAAGTACACGGTTTCTATGCACGTCTGGCGACTCATAGTGTAGCGTGTTGGTCGCGATCAAGAGGAGTGCTAACAAAGCATCCATTCGTCGATTTGAGAAGGTCACCTCCCACCCCGGGGCCCAGTTATCAGGGACCTTGACACTGAGGCTGTAGACACTTACCTTGGGACTGTAGTCGACCATACGCTCCTGAGGCCAAGAAACCATTTGCAAGAAGGTGCAGCAGTGGTTGTGTTACGCAAATGAGAGGATTTAACGTCAACACTGTTGAGATGTCTCTTTTTTACCATGCCTTTCCTTAATCTGTTTTATTGAAACTGTTTTGGAAACTTGACTCTCAATAGAAGAAATCGAGTTGGTAGACTGGTGAAGGTGGCCAGTGAGATCATTGGGCTGGGACAGGACCAGTTGAAAGAACTTGTTTAATATTGCATGGACACAACCTCAGGAATGCCTGGACTGGCTGGGCCAGCCCTGCAGGGCTAATCGCACTTGCTCTGGCCTGGGCTGGGACATCGGGGTTAATTGGGGAATTCACCCTATCGCTATTTATTGCCTTAGGTATAAAGTGTAAACAAAATGCCTGCGGATGTTGCCGATACTCAGCTCACCGTTTATGCAAAATCCCACCCAACTCTGTCATGAGAGATTTAGATTGACTTTGGGGTTAAGGAGCTACAGGCCATCTTAGCTTGGATTTCTAGTCTCCGCCTCTTGGAATCCAGAGGCTTTGCTCTAGAGGCCGCTGAAACAACCAAGCTTCCGTGTTGTGATTGCATTTACCTCCGTGTTTCCTCTCCATGTTGCAGACGAGTACCACATGTGGCTTCTGACAGACCTAATAGGGGCATGCAAGATGTAAACGAAGTTATCGTAGGAAACAGGCTTCTAAACGGGTGGTGTTGCCGTGACTCAGGAACAGCAAAACTCACCCTGACTCGCCAAATGATGTCTCCCAATCCTCTCCTCTCGGCTTTTGTCAGAAACATATAACGATAGCACGTTATTGTTATTATTGTTCCAAAATATAATGGATGGGTAACACTGTTAATAGGTACAGTCATGAAGCTCTAAAGAACTTCAATACCCAGTGTTTCCCCTATATGCTGAATGACCGCCGCTGCTGAATTTCTTTTTTTTAACAAGAGGAGGGGAGAGCTTCAGTTTAACTCTTTAATTGACGAATGTTATATTATTTTGCGTAGCGCAAAATAATATAACATTCCGTTCACTACGGACGCTGGATACGGCTTCATATCCAGGTCAATTCACACACTTGTGAGTAAAGCATATAAACATAGAGGAGAGAAGAGCTCCTTCTTATCTCTTTAAAAAACTAATATTATATTATTTTGCGCTACGGACGCTTCATATCAAGGTCAATTCACACACCTGAGTAAGGCATATAAACGGAGAGGAGAGCTCCGTCTTCTCTATAGAAACAAATGTTATTTTGCGCTACGGACGCTTCATATCCAGGTCAATTCACACACCTGTGAGTAAACCATATAAACAGAGAGGAACTTCCGTAAAGTTGGAAATAAATTGGCAGATTCAGAGTTTGTGGTTCAATAGATCGTCAGTGAAACATCGTTGCGACACGATTTAGTGTAGTAACCCAGAGAACCAGCTACAACATTGTTTTCATCCAAACGAGCCGTCTTTAGCGAACAGTGAATTGCATTGGCTTCTAAGAGCTGTCGGCTTTCAGCCGCGAGCTTAGTGCAAAACTGCTTAGTGCAAAGTGCAAAACTGAAAACGACCACAATGGTAAAATTTCAATAGCGTCGCCATTATTGACTCTAGAGCCCCAAAACTCGTTCCATAGAGGCATGCCCTCTTTATGGTTTTTCTGCAACCTTGAGTTTTGAAAAATATATCTTTACTTATTTTTAAGGAATTTCCTTTTAGCGTAAATAATTGTTTTAAAGATTATACTTATTATGTTCAATCTCTCCATATTTCCCATGCTCATTACTGTGCACAAATGTACTGTAGGCCTCAATGTACTGTAGGCCTCAAGAGTCCTTCTGGCGCCGGCAGACACATAGAAACCTCCCAGCAGGGTGCGCTTTGCGAGCACACAAAGCTGAAAAAACCTCTGCTGCTGCAACTTCATCCTAGGGGTAACACTGAGGCCACAAGTCAAACTGATGAATGATTTATGGGTACCCCTCCCTCAGCATCTTATTTACGAATGGGGAGGAGTCAGTACTAATTACTTCCCATCTCCTGCTCTAAGAAGAGTGGCCGTGAGCTCATGCTTTGTTGACAGTTTGAAATCAGTGATTGATTATATGGTAGATTAGTCCTCACACTACATGCAAATCCCCTTTTGTTCTCCATTCACATTCCAACCACCAGTGGCTCAGCGGCATGCCGGCCACCACAAAAAACACAATGGTGACGGCTTCCAAGCCAGCCGAAAGAATGATTAAACGCACACCATTGCTCCGTCTGTGTTTCGTTCTCGTTCCTGGCTTCCTACCTCTATATCGTGAAGCGAACCTGTTGGGATGATTATAATATTGATTCCATTATATTTATTTATTTATTTATTCACCCACTACTTGGTTGCAGCCATAGAAATGAGAGGTCAGGGCCAGCATGGCCGTGTGATCTCTCCTTGGGGAGCAGCGCCTGTCCTTGAAGGCTGCAGTGAAGCTCTGCCGCAACCGAGTGGGACTGATCAATGGGTGGCCCCAAAGGCCGCTGACGCCCACGCAGCAGTCCTACGTCTTCTTTAGATAACACAGTAGGAATGATGAAGGGAAAACGCTTCAGTTCATTTTAAACTGCAGTCTCAGGCCAGCTTGAATTCGGGCGGGGAAAGACCTGCATTATGAATGGAAAAAAACAACATTTGCAACAATCTTTGAATGTTCCCCAGTGGTTATCCAGCCATAAGGCTTAGTTATGGTTCCACGTTGACACAACACGAGGGGGTTTACAGACCCATCGTCCACCGCAAGGGCCTGACGTGCGCCTCCTTAAAAGGCCAACCTTTTTTTTTTTGAGGTGACTCGGCAGCAAGGGCTGTGATTGGTCCGCTACCGTAAACCCGTGAACACGCCCCCTCACTCTCTCCTGTCTCCCGTCCTCAGAGGGGAGCTCCTGCTGAAGATGAACAAACCCTCGGAGGCCCGCGACGCCTACCTGCGGGCCCTGGAGCTCGACCGCACCAACCCCGACCTGTGGTACAACCTGGCCATCGTCAACATCGAGATGAAGGAGCCCACCGAGGCCCTCAAGAACTTTGAGCACGCGCTGGAGCTCAACCCGCGCCACAAGCTGGCGCTCTTCAACTCCGCACTCCTGATGCAGGAGTCTGGTAAGCAAGGCCGCTTACCAGTAGAGACAAGGGGGGCGGTGGTAGCTCACGAGGTAGAGCGGGTTGGCCGGTAGCCTGGAGGTTGCCGGTTCGATTCCCCGGCTCCGGAGTGTCCTTGAGCAAGCCACCTAACCCTAACTGCGCCCGAACGAGCTGGCTGCCGCCTGGCATGGCTGACTCCGCCGTCGGTGTGTGAATGTGTGCGTGAATGGTGAATGGGAGGCAATATTGTAAAGCACTTTGGGTGGCCAATGGTTAGAAAAGCGGTATATAAATGTATTTACATTTAGTCTAATGGTTGTAGGCCCTGGGGGTTCGTGACTCAAGGCTGGGCTGAATGACTGGGTATGAACCCTGGTGTCATATTAGGATCCTCATGCCGGTGTCTGGTAAGCAAGGTCGCTGTAGAACATAGGCCGCTGTAGGCCCTTGGGGGATCTGACTCACAACTGAATGATCCTGGGTAAGAACCCTAGTGTCTGCAATCTGTTGTTAGGATCCTTGCGCAAGACGCCTTTCCCTCAACCTGCTCGTTCGCCACATGATCTTCGAGGCCCTTGGGATGAAAGCGCCGGTCATATGACTGAATAATTCTGTGGTTATACGAAGCGACAGCCATCTGTCTTTTTGCCGCCGTGTAATAATATAGAAGCTTGTTATTTATTTTTTTCTTCTGTGCGAGCCCGTCGTGCCGTGACCTGCGATCCCGAGAGCAACGGATGGGGGGAACAAAGACGGCCCTCATTATTCCCCCCTAGGGTGTGACAGGGTTCTGACATGGCATAACTTTCCCTCGTGGCCTGGGCCCCAAACGTCAACATCCGTCACTCATCACCCTCGATCCGCGCTGTAACGACACAATGAAAGGCTTCAATCACGTCCACGGCGTTTCACTAGGGCTCCGAACCCCGTCGATCAGTTATTAAGTTAAATCCTTAGCGCTACACCACTTTCTCGTTAGTGTAGGACGCACATTCCTGATGTAGGTAAGTCCGGGTGCACCTGCGTGAACAAAGAGAAACAGAACATTGTCACACGTCCATCCATAACGTCGGCTCCTATGAACATATTTGAGAAAGGGAAGGTGAGTCATTCGCAAAGAAGGGTTTAACCTTGGTTTAACACGTTATGGTGTTTTTCTATCATGCCCTCACCTTTGATTGACACCGCTACAGGGCAAACAACTTGTTCTTCCCTCGTGGAAAAGGGGGAACGAGCCTCCCTCTCTCACTCCAACAATATCCCGATACCTAGAAGTAATGCTGGAACAATTTACTAGGACACCGTAGTTGGGAGACACCCAAATATTGATTATTGTTCTAGGCAAGGCAACTTTATTTATATCACACTTTTCATAAACGAGGCAGACTCAAAGTGCTTCACATGGAAACATTGTCATAAAATCAAATAACAAAATCAAATCCTACTTGAGTTCTAGAATGGAAAAGGGAAGGCGTTACCATTGAACCAAACACAAAGAGATTCATTGATTTAGTAGTCTGTCATTGCTTTACTTGCTATTGTACACATAGCTCACAAATCACCAGCAGGCATTGCCTTCTGACAGAAATATAATGGGCCTTTAGTTGGAGTGGACCGCAAAATGACTACCACCTATAATGGCCCGTACCGGCTCCGCCCGTGGTTCCCGGGTTCTCCTCCAACGTTTTATGGAGTAATGCCCACACCTGGTCGGCCTATCCAAGCCTCCCGACAGGGCGTTCTGTGATCATTAACTTTCCCCGAATCTTGGTGAACTCGCCCTCGTTAGGTAGGAATGCCGCTCTTAAAAACCATGTCCTCTGTACACAGTCCCATGCACCACCTTTTTCAGGATAGATAATCCCTTGAAACTAAACGCACACACCGAGAGTTGCCCCTGCGCCATCGTTTTCCCAGAACTCACACCGCGGTTCCTCTCCCTGTTTGGAATGTGGTGCATAGCAGAAGCAGCGAGGATCTCGCACTGCCGCTGACCTGCAAACTATGCTCACCGCCCGTCCGTCCAACAGAACTCACCGTAAGAGGAAACACATTATTGTGGTGGGGGCGCATCAGTCTGGAGATGTTACATGGGATCTCTGTGTGGAGCGGACCATATGTTACCATCCGGCCTGTAAGGCACGCACTCAGGCCCATCGTGCTGGGTGGATGTTAGGCTCCAGACAGAAGGACTGTTTTTAACGTGTAAGGGGTTACGCAAGTGAAAAGCCTCCATGGTTCAGTAGGAGAGATGGTAGGATGTAGTAATGATGTCAACACGACGTTTACCTTTTTAATTTTGTCATTACATCAAAGAACAAACAATTCCGAATCACGACGGTGAGGGATCTACTCTGCGGGTATTGTGATGGTGTCCCTCACACAAACACACAGTGATATCTGCAACGAGGCATTCAGTTTGATGATCGATATTCCCCCTTTGTTGGTGCCCTATTCTCCATAGCTCATGGGAAGCCAATTACTCCAGACTAGTCTTGTTTATGCAATGGTTTCGCCCGGTTGGGGATGATCCAAGCCTTACGCACCCCAATTTTAATTTTGACCATTAAATAATGGAATTAAACGTCACATCACGCGGAACCAATTGGACTGTGTTTTTTATAGTTCATATATATATATATATGCGTTTTTTTATATTTTTTAGTTTTTATGTGTTTTTTAATGGCTTTAGCATCATGCAATTTACAAGGACACAATAGTTGGGAGACACCCAGTTCCAAAATGGATACAAATCACAAAGACATGCACTGTTTTAGTCGTCATAGCTTTACGTATTAAAACCACACAGCGCTCCCAAATCCCCAGCAGACGTTGCTTCCCGACGTTATAAAATATAACGTCCGCTTGAGCGGAATGCCAAGCGACACGCTCTGGCTCCAGCCAGGCTCTCCTCCCTGCAGACACCCTAGAGCTCTAACTCTCGTGCGCTGTGGTAACCGGTCCCGACCGTGACGCAGGGCTGCTCGATTATGGGGGAGAATCATCATCATGATTCTTTTTTGGGCGATCCAACGATTGTTTTAGAGTTTGAAAACATGATGCCTTTTTTTTTTTTTTGCTTTTCTCTCCAAAAAAAACCTCTCTGTAACTGAGAACTTCGAAATGTCCCCTTAAAAAAATACACAAAATGTTCAATTAGAAAATATTCAGTTCGAAAAGGATGTATAAATATGTATCCGGCTGACATTTAATAAATAAAATAAATATATTAAAAAAAAAACCACGTTTCAACGCGATTATATTTGTTTTTTGATCGGTTGACGCCAAAAAACGAAACCGCGATCAAAACTCGAATAATCTGCACCGCCCTACCTTGACCCACACTGACGCCCTCGGGGCAACAACCGGGCTCCACGCTAACCAAACCCCCGTGTTTTCCCCCGCGCGGCAGGGGAGCCCAAGTTCCGCCCGGAGGCCAACCGGCGCTTCCTGGTGTACGTGGAGGAGGAGCCCGAGGACGCCAACGGCTACTTCAACCTGGGCATGCTGGCCATGGACGCCAGCGAGAATGCCGCGGCCGAACGCTGGATGCGCCGCGCCATCTCCCTGCAGGCGGGCTTCCGCAGCGCCCTGTTCAACCTGGCGCTTCTCTACTCGCAGTCGGCCCGCGAGCCGGACGCCCTGCCCGTGCTGGACGAGCTGCTCCGCTACCACCCTGAGCACGTCAAGGGGCTGATCCTCAAGGGGGACATCCTGATGAACCACAGGAAGGACACGCAGGGCGCCAAGGCCTGCTTCCAGCGCATCCTGGCCATGGACCCGGGCAACGTGCAGGGCAAGCACAACCTGTGCGTGGTGTACTTCGAGGAGCGCGACCTGCCGCGCGCCGAGCGCTGCCTGGAGGAGACGCTGGCCATGGCGCCGCACGAGGAGTACGTGCGGCGCCACCTGAGCATCGTGCGCGGCAAGATGGCGGCCATGAGCGCGGCGGGCCGGCCGCTGGGCGCGGCAGAGGGAGCCACCGCGCCGTCCCAGGAGGAGAGGGCGGCGGCGGAGGAGGAGGAGGCCCAAGGAAGGGAGGAAGGGAAGCGCCCGGCTGCCCTGGGAACGGCGGCGGCCGGGGAGAAGAATGGGCGGAAATCCCCCGCGCCCCGGCTCAAGGGCGAGGGCCAATCGGAACAGCGGACTAAAGGGAAGTCCGCCGAGGAGATAAAAGACATAGAGACCAAGAGGGCGGCCGCCCTCAAGAGGCTAGAGGAGATAGAGCGCATACTGAGCGGGGACTGATTTAGGGGGGAGGGAGGGGGGCGCCCAGTTGACTCCCAGTTGACTCCCAGGACGCTCCCAGGACGCTCCCAGGACACTCCCAGGACTGCGTTGGCAGACGTCTCTCCCTCGGTCAGGCTCATGGCTGCAGTTCCCTGCGTTCCGATAACAGTGACACACGTTGCTCTATGCTTTAGTTGTTCTTCGTCACCTTTTTGCTGCTTCGGTTGGTGCGCCTGTGTCGTCCCTGCACGGCACCGCTCGCGGAGGCGGCCGCGACACGGCACAAGGCAACATGAGTCACGGTGCACAGCACAGAGGCTCCTTGATATCTGTCACTTTGAATCTTTTATATTATGCCCTTGTGTGTGTGTGTGTGTTGGCATTCATTCAAACGGCTGTCACCTCTCCTAGGTTATTGATTTAGTCAGGCCGGTGTTAGTCACTGGATATTTTCATTTTTTTGTTCTAAAGCGTGACTCACCCTCCCCTCTCCACCTCCCAAACAAAATTGGAATGATTGTATCGTTGACAATGACAGGAAGCGACGCGCTTCCCCTCTTCCCACGCGCCGGGCGGGATGTTGGCGTGTAACGCCTCTGGAAATACACCCTGACGCTCACACGGGCGAGAGATCAACAACGCATGCTCTGCGGGCCCCCATGCCCTCCGCATCCCTCTGCTGGCTCCCCTCCTATTGGCTGGCGTCTGGACCGCTGCCGGGCCCCCCCTTGTCCCCACGTTCCAGCCCCCACAGTTTATGTCTCGTGTCAAACACCTGCCATCCCGCATTCACAGCCCGGCCCACCCACAGCCCTCACCGCGCTTCGGTTGCAGTGTTGGTTTTTGAGTGGCGTTCTCCAGGCCCCACGTTCTGCAGCGGCCGGCCTCGGGCGTCGTCATGTGCTCTTCCGGTCCCGCCCCCCACCCCCAACTCCACCACCACCACCACCACCACCACCCCCAACTCCACCACCACCACCACTCGAGCGGGTGTTTCTCAGCATACTTGCACAAAGCAGATCCTGTCCTTTTTATGCGCTGACACTTGTCCAACCCTCTAGGTTATTTTTTTATTTTAAATTGATTTGGTCATGTGTGTTGGGGGGGGTACGCGCAGTGTTATTTATATAATCATCTTATTGCACTGCGGGCGTAGACAGACAGGCAACCACTTGTCGCATTCTGTAAACTTTGTGATGAGTTATGGTTTGGGGCCTCCGCTGGCTTTTTTCCCGTCGCAGGAAACACTTGGCGGTGAGCGGCGGTGAGCGGCGCTTTCGCGGTCGGTCTTGCCGGTGCGAACAGCGGCTGGAACAACGCCGTCGACGCTGTGACCACGTTATTATCTCAAGAAACATTTTTAAATGATGGACTCCGTCACGGTATTATGCAGTGTACATTAAAGTCGCACCTGATGTTGATTTAGGATTTGGTGTTCGTTTTTTTCAGTTCTTCTGGTGCAGGCCATGTCGGGATAAGGGACCCCCTCCAGATGAATCACAGAAGTGATGGGTTTACACTCCTGTGATTCATCTGGCCTTCTGGGGGTTCTCACAGCCAACTTAAAAAGGGGAGGATTGTTTTCTTGGGTGTTACTGTAAAGCTCTGGCTGAAAAATGTGCACATTTTTTATTTCTCCCTTGGGTTGTTACTTTGACTGATAGGCTTACAATTGTGCTTTTAAGACAAAAAAACCTTTGGGACGTTATGAGGAGGTGATGTACTTTGATGCAGGTACAGAGGTCGGGTGAAATATACCACGGCTTCTATGTATTCAATGTTATTTATTTTAGGTTTGATCTCGTTATTATGCACTGTACAAGAAAAACTGTTTAAAAAAAGAAAAAGTCTATACATAACCACTGACAGTATCGTTTGAAGCCAAGGTACCTTATTTGGGAAAGTTGACTGACTACAGTTTGCCACATTTAGTACGACTCGCCAGAAACGACAATGGGTGCACAGCGCATTCTTGTAATAACCTGTGTCTAACTAAAAAATGTTTAATGATTGTTTTAATTTTGTTTCTTTTTTTACGATTTCACAAATCTTTTTTAATGCAATACCCGGCTGGGTGGTGGGAATTTCAAACTTTAAAATAAAGAAATGGAAAATCGCTGTGTGTCAATCCGCATCTGTTCTTTTTCTTATCTAAACATGATGTGCTTATGTACAGTGAATCTGCTGCTTGTTTACCCTAACCTACAGGCAAAGGTGGTTGGCCTGTGAGCCCTAATGAGGACCATGTAGGGGCCTACCTGGTACCCTACATGTAGGCCCCTCAACAGCAGACCTTTGACCCGTGACAAGTAGGCCCAACCCGGTCCCTACAACATAGGGGTCCACTAGCAGGGTCCACTAGCTAGAAGTAGTAATGACACTGTTAATCATGATCACATCATATCCCAAAATGAAAGGCATAAAGTTATGGGACAACCATACATCGATTTTTGTTCAGCAGATTTTTGCAAAGATAACACAAATACCTAGCAAAGATATAGAACAGCGATACAGAGTGCAAAGACATAGAACAGCAATACAAAGTGCAAAGATATAGAACAGAAATACAGAGTGCAAAGATATAGAACAGCGATACAGGGTGCAAAGATATAGAACAGCGATACAGAGTGCGAAGATAAAGAATAGCGATAGAGAGTGCAAAGATATAGAACAGCAATACCCAGAGTGCAAAGATATGGGCTATTCCTGTGATGACACTTGAAGCACTGGATAGTATAAGGTAATAAGCCAGGTAGGAACGCTCTCCGGAATGTGCTGCGATAGGAGAAGGAAGTTATGCAGCTTTTCCAAACTTTCCTTGAACGCGTTGGCAAGCTGGTTTGGGCTTAAGTTACACACGCTTGGCCTGTCACTGATAATAACCTGTTTTGCAGTACCCTGGAAATTTAAGTAATCCGTTTGAGGCTACTGCTAAAACATTTGCCTTTTGTCTTACCTAATCCAGGAAAGAAACAAACATTCGATCCCTTTTTCGGTATCCCGATATCCTGTCTGTACGACTTGGAGGATGTTGCTGTTACTTGGGGAGAGTTTATCCGAGGCCTATAGGATGTATGCATGGTCAACTCAATGAGGTGCTCTATGGAGTTAAGGGGCTTAAATTACCTCCGCTAAGGGGATTCCACAACAAAGGATGGCATGTTCGTTTTTTTGCAATGTTTTTGTTTAACTTTTTATTCACCACATATTATACATATATTATTGTAAGCTGAAAAACTCTCATATAAAATGTTGAAAGTACATATCTGAAGCATATATGTGTCATTCACGCTGACATGTCCGCAAGTCCTCAAAGTAGCCAATCGGAGATGGCCCATATAATAGCCACAATTTGCACAGTGCAACCTTTCTTATTTATATTTTCTACTACTTTTACCTCTTCCTACCAGACTGATCACCATTTGTCTTTTTATAATGTTTCATATTTCCCCTCTGTCATGTTGAATAGGTGTGCCGCTAGTAAGCGGCACACCTATAAGTATCTACCAAGTCAGCCATCCGTCTAGCTGTATGGAAAACGCTTATCTTGTGCATCTCGGCTCAGTTGACCTAAGGTTTCATCGTGGCTGCTGCCCGGTGGTAGTGTCTGGAGCCATGAGGACCCACAACAGGGCCTGACATACTCGCTCCGGTTAATGAGCGGAGTGGAGCGGTGGGAGATCAAGAACAACTGAAAGCAGATGCTTAAAGGGACAGCTCCAGGAGCTTTTACCTAAAGCGGGATTCTAACCGTCATATACTCCGGCCAAACTCCCTCCCCTTTAATTGAAGAGGTCCCTTTGTATTTTGTCAACGGCCGTCTTGTTATCTTGAATCTTGTTGGATTCAGTTTAGTTGTTTTTTTTTAAACCATGGCTCTTCTGTCTCAGGTTACAGCTCCAACACAGTACTGTGTTCTGGGGAATTGCTCAAACGGTATTTATCATGAGGTGAGGCACTTCCATAGCCGTAGCCAGATCTGAGATTGCATGGCAGGAGTGTGTCCCCTGTTGGTGGCCCAGGGGTGTGGTGCCACCAGGGCTCCCTCTGGAAGTGTCTCTGTCTTCCTGCGATGACTTGAGAACCATGGAGACCCTTGAAGTCTGTGCAAATGGCCAGTCGCCCATGGCCTGGGAATCCCCCCCCTGCATGCTTAGTGCCAGGAATAACAGCTTGCTATTGACGCTTTGATAGAAACGCAGTGAGGAAAATGCGGCAAGGCCATACAGTTCATTGGTAATAAAATGAACCTAGATATCGACCGAGTTCGTCAGATGACCCCGAATAAAGCTTGTGACTCCACAGGCTTTTGCCAGTATGAAAGGAAAAAGGGCGCATAGCAACACAATATACAGTGATGGTGTATCGGATTCCTTTATCTGGTTACTGATAGTATGTCTGCCTGCCTGTACGACCGTCTGCATGTCTGTCGGTTTGTTATCTTATTATCTAAATGTAATTCCCCACGCGAAATGAAGAAGAAGGACTACGGTTTGTGTGAGGCGTTGCGATCCAAAGAACGCAGCCTGGAAGGCATTTTAAGTTTAGCTCACTGTTATTGTTTCTCATACTTAGGCGTTAGGCTTGAACAATTTGACAACTCTTTCATCCAAGACGTGTTTTTTATTGCGGGAATTGACAGATCTCACTTCCCACTTGAATCACATCTCTTAGTCCCTAGTGCTCCCACTTGACCCATTCTTTTAGCTGCCAGTAATCCCCCCTCCCTCCAAAAATATAACTTCTCAACAAGACTTGGGAGCGCCTTTTAGCAGCTCGGTGCGAACATCTTCCAATGCCAATGTTTTTCTCTCTCTCTCTCTCTCTCTCTCTCTCTCTCTCTCTCTCTCTATCTCGCTCTCCCCCTCTCAAGAGAGAGAGAGAAAAGTAAGAAAGAAAAGGATCATTGATCACTTCAAATGTGGCCCGGACCTGCTACTTAACCTGTGCCCGGCTGCCGTTCCTTGGGAGATTTCAAACGACACTGAAGCCAAGCGCACGTTTCGCTCAGGCCACTCAGTGTTTTCAGATTTGGCCCACCCATGGCAATAACTTCATGTTGATGGAATAAAATACAGATAGCACACATCCCCTGCCTTCATGTTCTGGTTCTACCTAAGAAGAAATGGCCGCTTCCAGGCGAGTCCAGGTCAGGGAACCTCAGTATTCGAGCCTCAGAGCCCATTCGGATTCATTTTATTTCATTGGATTTTGTAGATCTCATGACCCGGCCAACCAAAACAAAACAGACAGGAATATCTTGGAGGTGCTGCACTGGGTGTGTTGGAAACTGAAGCTGAAAAAACACCCTTCAACAAACATGACCCTTAGACTCCTCCTCACCGCCTCCTCCGTAAAGCTGCCACTGTGTCGATGGTTCTCCCCTGTCCCTTCCAGGGGAGAACTCGCATCACCATGCGGCTCCTTGAACTTCCCCCCCCCCACGCATGTGAGATGTAAAGGTCCTAGCACTTTTTAAAGGTCTGCTTTGAACAACATTCATGTTTTACTTTCTCATGTCGGAACTGTACTTCTTTCTTTGTGTGTGTGTGTGTGTGTGTGTGTGTGTGTGTGTGTGTGTGTGTGTCTGTGTGTGTGTGTGTCTGTGTGTGTGTGTGTGTGTATTTGTGTGTGTGTAGATGTCACCAAGAGCTGGGAAAAGAAAAACATTTTGTTTAGGAAAACAAAGTTGAAAAATAAAAAGTGGCATTTAAATTACTGCACCACTTCACCAGTCGTGCGGTAGTCCAATGTTCGGTAAAATTAGGTTAGCGAATTTGTGTCTTGTGTCAGAAAATCTGAAATGGGGTTATGTGGTCAGAATCGCATGGAATTGGGTCATCGCATGAGAAGAATGTAAAACAGTGCATGAGGTTTCAAATAGGTAAGCTGGCAGTGATAAAAATGGCACAAATAATGAATTTACGGAAAAGTCAAATACAAACATACAATTTATGGAGTACAGATGAACTGATGTAAAATATGGAGTTGTTTACGGTTTGGGAATAGTGATCTAGTTCAGAGTCTCATGCTGGATGGATTAAAGAATCACCCTGAGCTGTTTGAATCAAAGTCTGATCTCTAAATGCATTTGCCAAGATTAATTAAGATCCAAAATGAAAAGGCTTATTTGTGGTTTCAAAACAAATGACATAACAGCCTTTCATGCTAACCAATCCCATTACCATGAGGCAGGATATCCGTGGAATCAACGTGATCTCCAACCTGAACAACAGAATAAGTTGTCTGTCTATATAACCAATATGAGCTTTGTCGCTGGTCCAGCATACCCATCCGCTGGCCAAAGAAACCATCAATACATCATGTGACTGTCTGCAAAAACAAAACGGCTGATCGTTTTGTGAATCGCTTTGGCTTTCAAATGTGCATTCCATTTTCATAGACATCATTCCGTGAATGTCATTTATTTCTTGTGTGTTACTTAGACAGACTTAAACTGAAAAATGCATATTGTTGAATGGTGGTTGCTATCAACGCCGCTATCCCCTGACACCATGTAGCTTGCATGTTGTTTGAATCCTCGTCTTTGCGTTTGTGCTTTGTGTAGTCGTCACAGCGATGAGTTATGTCAATTATAATGAATGAATTAACTTAATTAATCATGTATTAATTCATGTAGCTATGTTGTGCTCTCAATAAACACATGGCTTTTAGAGTACCCCTGGGGATGTTCTTCCCGCCGGGAGGTTCTCCACTGATTCATTCATCCTCTTGGGATTTCCAGGGCACTCCGGAAGCTTCACTGAAACTGCTGTTGTTGCCCGCCGCAGCCCCGGGGCCCCTATCTGATGCCTCAGCGGTCATGGGACCTGGTGCAGCATCGCTCCGCGTTTCATTCCAGTGCAGGGAACAGCACGCCGGCTGACATGGCGCAGCGTGAGACAGAGCACGAGGGGGGGGGGGGAACGTCGCCACAGCGGTCAGCTCTGTTGCCTCAAAGCAAGGAGGTCCTTGGTTCAAACCTCGGGAGGGGGGGACTTTCTAGGTGGACATGCCCACTTGTGATGTCATAAGGGGCCGATTTTCAAAACGTCTTGTGAGGCTAATCACACTCACACCTGGTGGCGTGTCACGGGACCTTTAAAACTCCTGCCTGTGGCCTTGAGCTAGGCACTAGGCAGTAGCCCTGGAGTTAGCTCCCGGGTGCTGCACTGTGTGAATGCAGTGTCCTCAATTTCCTTTGGGATCAATAAACTATTTAAAAAAGTAAATTTAATTAAAATTAAAAGAAATGGCAGCCAGTCACATGGCGCAGCTGTTCTTCAAAGCTTTTTTGATGTTTAGCTGTTTAAGTGACTCAGGCAACAGTTATTGCTTTGCCGGAAACATTTTTGATGACCTCATGATTGAATCAGATGT
>NC_136942.1:3889835-3892335 GCF_949987615.1 Pollachius pollachius | reverse complement strand
TGTTGAACTTTTCATACAATACTCGTGACATTGAACTAAAATCTGTGGCTGTGCAGGAAGCCGTCCATATGCGCAAACACAGACGCAACAAAATGGTGTTTGTTCAGAGTCAGAAAGAAAAGTATTGAACCAGCTTGTATTTATATCACAAACAAACACACTCACAGGCTGGTGCTCGAAGCGATGGCAGATCACGCGACCATCAATACGCCTCGCTGTCGATGTTATGAGACAACGCTTTATAGTTTGGATCAGCAACATGGAGAGAAGGACACAAAGGCTGCACGGAATCTGAACACTTAAGCACTGTGCCAATATGTAAGGCAACATGTTAGTATGAGACACTAGTCTAGGAATTTCAGAGCACGCTAAAAGTAGCTGAAGTTTTTTTAAGTCTCTACTGTATCATTTTGGGCCTATTCAATGGTAGCGCTATTACAAATGATACTGCCATTACCACTACTACTGCTACTTCTACCACTAATAAGTTACTTAATATTCTGAGCAGCCAACTGGCTCCCTAGACCAGGCCAGTTTCTAGTCTTTAATATTTCACAGCATCACAGTTGTACGTAGAGCTGTACAATCTGCGATTTAAAGACGAAAATAAACCAACAGAATATGATTGATATGATGATGATATGCCTTGTTACCCTGTAACCCGTAAATCGATCAATGTTAATTATATAATATTCCATTTTTTCTATTTATTTATTTTTTAACTAACAGCCCATTGCTTTTGATCACTCGCTTCTCATTGTACCATAACGTCAGGATCAGGGCATTGTGTCCCTGATTCACTTTGGTTACTATCCCTTGACACGGATTTGTGCATTAATGCCCATGTTTGAAAGCCGTGACAAATGTCTTTGTGAACCCTGAAGATGTCCGGGTTCCGGCTGAGCTCATTTTAGGTTATAATGAACTCTTAAGGTATCATGTTTAACTCCAATGAGGTCATAATGAACTCATATTAGGTCACAATGAATCATATGAGATCATAACAAACTCATATTAGGTCCCAATTTATCAAATGTGGTCATAATGAACTCAGAAGGTGTCATAGTTTACTCCAATCAGGTCATAATTTCTTTTGTTCTCAATGTTGATTCGAAAATTGGTTCACTTATAGATTCACTTATAAATTGTCATGAAGAGTACCTAACTGTCAGGAATTAAATAACAATTATTACTAACTTCACTAATTATTTACGAATTAATGATGGTGCCTGAGTGAGCACCGGGCTTTGTCTTTGCTTAGCGCCTACTAACTCATAAACCATATTGAAATTGTCCGTCAATAAACAGCGTAGGATTTGTCATTTCCTAATTATTTCGGTCAATGAATAAATGTGTCCTATGTAATGTTAAGCCCTCCGTAAGCCTTTCAGCGTGGAGAAGGATTCCAGCCGCGATCCAACAGGAAGAGACATCCCTGCTTTCCCTCGGACGGCTGAGACAGCGCTGGACTGTGTCCTTCAGGGCTCACTATTCTTAGCCTGGAGGAGTGGATTGAGGTCGTTCCCCGGCATCCATTCACCACATGGGAACCGACCCGATGGCAGCCCAGATAAGATAAGGGCTCTAGTGGACCCTCCGCAGTCACCAAGCTCAGTTTACCTTTAGCTCCAGTATTTAGAAAACAAAACAATTGGGCCGCATAAAGACGAGTTGATGTGCGATAATGGCCCCGCTCTTCCAACACGGTCAAAGAGGGGAAGGAATAAATGCGACGCAGGTGTCCCGCTGTCTAGTCCAGCTGTGAGACAGATCGCCATCTCTCACGGTGAACTCTCTCCAGAGAGACCTTCAGATGGCTGGCAGCTTTGCTGACTTGTGTCATCTAAACACCGAACCACAAAATAGTTGAGAATCACAATAGTTATTCTCAACGTTTTTATTTATTTAAAAAAATTGATGAAAGACGATGATTTGAACACATAAACAGGAAACGTAGTTCATGGTGGAACTCACCATGAGTTAATTACCAGGTGTTTGGTACTGAGTCTGAGTACCAGATCTGAGTACCAGATGCACGGCAGATCGATCATAGCAGCATCACACTGTACCGACTGCAAGGCTGAGCTATCCATCATGGATAGCCTTTGGTTGGCACATGTGTGGTGTCTCTATAAGGGGGATTTTTTAAATGGCAAATTAACATCACAACTGGTGTTCAACCATTGGCCCTTTAGGAATCATCCTTAGCTGGCAGCGGGGCTGTATGAATACCAAGCCCATGTCCCAATGGTTCTGTTCAAATGTGTCCCCATGTGCCCTATTCTCTGTACTGTTTAGGGTGTACCTATTTTGTAATACCCATAATGCACCGTTAAAGAAGTGTTAATCGGATGCATCCTTATTTGCACACAATGTCCCATGATAGCATAGTGGTTTTCCTGGACATTGGATTCCTCCAATTGAGAGGGTTACGCCCATACAGGTTTGTTATGCAAGTCAGCTGTCAGCTGGGGTGGACTTCAAACACATGCCGGCTTGC
>NC_136942.1:3769835-3884835 GCF_949987615.1 Pollachius pollachius | reverse complement strand
AACCCCATGCCCAAGGCACTGGCATACCAAACCTGTCCCTGTTTAACCAGTAGGTTGCTGAGGGGCAAGAAATGGAATTTCTTCCATGGGCCCATGGAAGAAATGGAGCAAGGCACGTGGAGTCTCTGCTATCCGCTTCTTAGCCCCAGGATGTCTCGCAAGGGTTTGATATCAAAAAGAGTGAAAAAAACGATCTTCACGCCTGTTCACTGTCGGGTTCACTAGCATGTTCACTATCATGAGCCCACAGCACACTCACTAGCATGTTCACTGGTATGTTCACTATCATGAACCCAATGCGTGTTCACTATGATGTTCACTAGCATGTTCACTATCATGAACCCACAGCACACTGTAAAGCCAATGTTGGTGGAAGTGATTCAGAGAACTGAAGCCCTCTTATCTTTCAACTAGTGCTCATACTGCCATAGTTCCTTTGGGTCAGTTATATTGAGAGTTACAGTGGCTGTGTATGTGTGTGTGTGTGTGTGTGTGTGTGTGTGTGTGTGTGTGTGTGTGTGTGTGTGTATGTGTGTGTGTGTGTGTGTGTGTGTGACACAGACAGTCACACACACACAGACAGCCACACACACACACACACACACACACACACACACACACACACACACACACACACACACACACACACATACATATACTCACAAACACACACAGTCGCACACTGTTATGTCATACGCATACTCCATGGTTGCGAGAAACATCCCTCTTAAAGGTCCCATGACATGCAACCAGGTTTGAGTGGGCGTGTCCACCTAGATGTGTGACGGATAGATGAGCAACGTTTGCTACAGTCCACTGGGCAGGCTGGTAGGCTGATCTATCCAGCACACATCTAGGTGGACACGCCCACTTGTGATGTCATTTTATAGGTACAGTCTATAGGTGTGGCATCTTTACCAACCCACCCATAATATATAGTCTGAAGATTTACCTTGGTAAATCTGACTTCTTTATCTAGCTAAATCTGGCATCTTTACCAACCCAGCCATAACAATATAAACTGAAGATTTTCCTGGGTAAATCGGACCTGTTTATCTGACTATATCTGGCACCTTTACCAACCCACCCATAACAATACAGACTGAAGATTTACATGGGTAAATCTGACGTTATCTTTACAATTCCGCCCATACCAAAAAAGACTGAAGACTTACGTGGAGCCAGCAGATGCTTCATGAACAACCTCCATAGTGATTGTCTGTACCATTCTTCAATTCATGCATAACCCCGATACCACGGTACCACGACACCAGAAGAATTGAGCTTCATCACCTACTGCATAAAACACAAGTAATCAGATAGCAAAATGAATCAATATTTCCTCTCCCATTCCCAATCACCTTGCACTGGTTACATATTGGATACCCTGAAACAATATGAATTATGAATCGGTGAGTAACCTGTGCAAAAGAACTCACGACAGCCCAGCAGTAAAAGGCTGGTGGATGGAATGTTAATATCTTTGTTTAATGTTTAACAGCGGTTTTGGGTGTGGCACAAGAAAATGTTATCAAGGAATTAATTGACGTTAAGAATTGAATCAGGAACCTGGCTCAGAGATATACAGTTGTACTACTACTACATTGGTGAGGCAAAACCACACTTTCCTCTGTAGTACAGGACATTGTCATCCATTTGACGACGAGTGAGTGAGAGGCTATTGGTGATCCTTGAAAGGGATTCATCTTGGGAAAAGGGGGTCAGTCATAAAAGGTTTGAGAACACTCATTCCAAACCGTCCCTGTGCATGTTTGAATAGATTGACACTAAGTGGTATGTGTCCACCCTGATGAGTCAGATAAATTTGCATGGAACCAAAATCGCCTCCGTATGGTAGCATTGCTAACGTTAAGTCTTCGCTCGGACCTCCAATGTGCCGCCGGGATTCATTACACATTGTTCCGCCTCTGAGAAAGAACAGGTGTCGTCCATGTCATAATAATAAAGGGGAGAGAACACTTTTGTTTGCATTTTGTTGTCAGCTGGCTTTCAGTCGCACAGTATTATCAAGTTTCACCTTTGAAAACGGTCAAAGGATGAATACTGAATGGGAGAGCGGTGTCTTCTACAAGTGTAGATAATAAAGGCAACACCCATCAGACTCCTTTTGTCGGCGCATTCTTCACTTGAGTACCTCAAGGGAGACCTATAGTTTTGATAGCACTTTGTAGAAATGCGTTTGTAGAAATACCTTTGATGACTTGGAGGTCATTGTAAACGTAAAAGCTCTATTGATTAATATATTTCCTTTGTTTGGACGTTTCGACTATGGTACTAAACAAACAGACAGGCACGCTGATCAACACAGACCAATGAACACACATATCTGTAGTCAGTGTAGCTTAAATTCATGGTCTGTTTTAAAAGAAAACAATAGTCAGGATTGATTTAGACAGCCCACATCTGGAAGGATCTGTGCAAATGTATACTAAAACTTGTATAAACGTATATACTTGTGCACAATTTTATATTTCATGTATATTTTCACTGACTGACTCAATGAAGTATGTGAATATAAATTAATTATATATATTTTTTATATGTACATTCACATTGCTTTTCATGTACAAATGGAAGCCCAGCAGGACACAGAGGTATCTAACAAGCTTGCTGATGAAAGATATTTGCATAAATGAGTGAAGGTTAATCCCTTCTTCTATACAATCACCAGAAGCCAACATATTATGTTAAGTATGTGCTCTAAGGGACTTAAGACTTACTTCTTGAAGCAAAGTAAAAAATATCTTTAGCAGGAAAGCTTAATCAAAAGGAGATCCACCCCAGAATGAAATCCCATCTGTTCAGACTGAATCTTGGCCTATAAAGAATTGTTATTATTGAGTGAGGCAAAACTCATGAATCATGTTGTTCACAAGTGTTGAACTTTGATGTCTTATAAGGTTCCAGCCAACCCCTTAAAAACAGCAAAACACACAACTTACTTCTCAAATGAGGAAAACAACAACTCACACACACTCAATTTTATTGGCGCTACCACATGCAATCACCGATCAATGTGGTTTCACTTTTTCCAATCAGTTGAAAGGCGCTAACTATTTATAATCTTCTTATCAGCTGTATACCATCTACACCCTGGCATCGCCTCATCTTCGTCCTTTGAAAATGAAGAACATTTGAAATTGATATCTTTAATATGACATCAGAATTATGGTGACATTCAAAGACTTTAGACTAAATACAATAATGACATTATATGTAGACTCACTGGAAGCGTGACAACAGCGTTCAGGTGATGGCTCCATTCCCAACATAGTCCTAACCACAGCAACAACAGTAAGACACAAGGAAATCAACTCATTACGTGCTGTGATTCAAATTGTCGAATAAAGCAATTATGATTGATGGACTGGCTGTAATATGTGACTTGATGTACTATGATACTACTACGATGATGGATACAATTACAAAAAGTATTGACAGTTTGCCCTCCCACGCAAGTGTCCCTGGATTAGTGACAGTACATTCTGATACTAAGAAGTCTTATTGCTTTGGCAATATCCCATGCATTAGATCGTGCAAATGCTATTCGATGAGATGGTAGTGGAAGAATGCCTCTGTTTAGTTCTGTTTTCCGCACTTTTCATTTAATTCATGCCTGAATGCTTGCACGCACTTTGGCATGTCATTGAGTACAGCATGTACATATTCGTAATAGTGTGTGCGTGTGCCAACAATTGCTGCATTGAAACGGCAATGTGAAGGTATGAGAACTAAATAAATAATCAAACAAGTTTCACCTGTACGGGCAGGTAGTGGCAAGAGAGAGGTGAAGACGTTGGTTCTAGTAGTGTGTGTTCCCAATCAGAATTTGTTTACTTTGCAAAGCATTCAAAGCACATGCAAGGAGAGTGTCTCGGTGAGGATGTTGGTGCAATCCATCACCCTCCAACCCATTGCTTTGCCTTCATGTTCCATGAGTCGATTCCCTTCACAGCCTGATCAACAGCTCACGGCATAACAAATTTACTGTTGGATGGGGTCTAAAGGGAATACAGAAAATGATGTGTCTGCAAACCCTGACACCTCTCTCTTTTCTTTAACCTTCAATGCCTCTCTTTCTCTCTGTGCCGCGGAAAGCGTAGAACACCCTGTCTCCACTGGCTGAGAAAATCGATTGACCTCGATGAGCAGCCAATCCAGACAGACTTCCTGTCAAGAGAAGCTCTCACAAACAGTACTTCATCAATACACATCTCACAAGGACATCCTGCACGCACATCAGCACCAAACCGCGAGAAAACAGACGAGCGAATTGAGGACAGTTCCCACACACTTCTTATCTGTTCATCGTATCGCCCGATCATACTTAGATCAATGGTTAAGGTTTAGACACTTTCAAGTGTCTCCTCCGGGACGTTTCATGCCTTTTTTTTTAACTGAGAATCAAATCAAAGGCCTTTGGCTGTCATCCAAAGTTGAGCTGGCATGAAGGATCAGGGCCCTCGGGTTTGAATCCAGAACCTTACGGCTAGGAGTCGATCGCCCTAGTAAGGACACGTCTCTCCTCCTGGTTACGGCGAGAGGCCGCGGGCGCAGGGGCTGGGAGGGTGGAGGTGGGGGCCTCTTCTCTGAGGGGTGGTGCGTGGAGGAACAGCATCCCTGCGTCTCACAGAGCGGGGAGGACCTCCGATCGGGTGACCGGCGAGGGGAGTGGGTGGAGGCGGAGGGAAGGGTGGAGGCGCCGGGGGGCGCGCGGGCGGTTCGGAGTCGCCGTGCACCCAGGTGACACCGCGCTGAAGAGGCCCCTTCAAGGCACCCCCCCTTGTCCGACTGACTCATCCCGAGCGCCCACTCGACCCTCCCCGGCTCTACCACCACCACCACCACCCCCCTGCCTCTCTCTACCTCGCTCTCAACAAGGCCCGGCCCACGCAGGTGATGCATCCCTCGCTCATTATCGTCTCTCTCTCTCTCTCTCTCTCTCTCTCTCTCTCCCTCCTCCTCCTCCTCCTCCTCCTCCTCCCTCTGTAACGCTCGTCCATCTCTATTTTCAGGTCCCTCTTACTCAGGCTTTGTCTGGCTGCCTCTTTCTCTCTCTCTCTCTCTCTCTCTCTCTCCCTCCCCCGCCCCCCCCCCCCCTGCTCTCTTTGCCTCTCTTTAGTCTCTATCATCGTAATACCCCGCCCCCCCCCCCACCCAGTAGTGCAGTGTGTGGGTGGAGGTAAAGGGATGGGATGGGATGCAAATGGAGGGGTGTGGTGTGTGGTCTGTGTGTGTGTGTGTGTGTGTGTGTGTGTGTGTGTGTGTGTGAGAGAGAGTGGGTGGGAGGGGGGGGGGGGGGGGTGGTTGAACTGTCTCCATTTCAGGCTCCTGCGTAGAAAAAAAAAAATCAATATTGGGAGTCGGCCCCGGGGTTCTTTCACAGGAGTATTGGAGCTCAGAGCGACGGGACGATAAGCCTCTGGTTACGCCCCCGCGGGACGCCGCCGCGCTGGCATGACGGCCACGCCGGCCACCAGGGCGGGGGGGGCGGAGGGCGGCCATTGTCTGGCCCCCCCCACCCAGTCACAGGGGGAGGAGCGCCATAAAGGGCACTGACGACGAGGATCACAACTCCGCTGGTGCTGGCTATTAGTAACTTAAGAACCCCTGACCTGTGACTAGGCTACTGTGCTCATTCCCACACACACACACACACACACACACGCAAAGACGGATGCGTGAACACACACAAACACACAAGCACCCACACGCAGGTACACGGACGTGTGCGTAAGCACACCCACGCACACGCACACACAAACACACACACGCAGGTACACGGACGCATGCGTAGGCACACCCACGCACACGCATTCAAGCGTACACACAAACACACACACGCAGGTACACGGACGCATGCGTAGGCACACCCACACACACACAAACACACACATGCACACACATAGGCTGTGTGAGTGGGAGGGAAGGAGAGAGTGACCAGGAGGAGAGTGAGCATGAAGAGGAGTTGATGTTATCAAGTGGTCTGTCATGAAGGGCTTGTTTTTTTGGGGGGCATTCTTTTTTTTGGTCGCAAATGTCGTAGGAGAGGAAAGGGGGAGGAAGGGGAGCTTCTCAGGTTGCTACCTTCATCCGATGGTTTAGGACGACTCTGTTGCTTCATGGATACAAGCTCACACACACATAAACACGTAAACACACACACACACGCAAGTGTCCCTCACAAATCATGTCTGTTGATTTATCAGCGCAACGTTTTTTCTTTGTCTCCTCCGCGTCGTGTATTGACAGGTACAGCTGAATGTTGATAAAAAATTTGGAGCAACGACGGATGTGAGAAACTCCTGAATCCAACTTTCACTCATGTTCTTTTGGCAAAATATATCTATGGTTAATGGGAATCCATTTTTTTGGCCCTCCTCTCTCAACATTAGCCCGATGGTGATTCTTAAAGATAAATCATTGACGTAATCATTAGAGCTATTTGAAAGAACTTCAATACACGATATATACCTAGATTGGGGAGAAACAATTTTAACTCCGCTCTCTGTCCCCTACGGCGAGGTAAAAGTGCTATTTTCCAAAAAAATGTAGCGATAAACCGTAATCGTTGCAATCGTGATTGTAAAAACAACAACTGATCCTAAGAAACAGTCAGTACATTAGGACAGAGGGATTAGCCCCCAGTGAGATGAAAGGTAAATTGCTTTATGTATGACTAAACAGCTCAAGGCAAGAACTCATTAAGGTAATTATAAGACACAGTGGAGTTGCAAGCTGACAAGGAAAACAACGAGCACAATAGGCATCCCCGGAGCGGTTAAACGGATCACTTTACTCCAAAAAACGGTCCTAAAAAACAAAACATCCGCTGTTACACATTTATTTTGCGTACCAGAATCCGAAACAACCAGTTGTCCGAGTGATATATGGACGAGGGACACTTCAGAGCACACGGTTTTACTCCTCAGAGAGAGAGAGAGAGGGAGACACACACAGGGCTCATTAGCGGATGACTCGATGAAAAATGAATTTGGAGAATGCGTGACCCTCTTTTATAAGTATTTTAAAGCTGCGTCCATCCTGGGACACATCTGTCAGGAGCGCTGGCACAAACCCCTGACACGCTGGGGCCTGCGGTGTCAGCCCTCTCGCGGTCACAAAAACAAAACAAAAAACTTTACTTTGTCTTGTCCGTGCCTTTTCCTTCATTGTTTTCTCTCTGTGTTTCCGACAGTTTTCGCAGCTGGATCCCGTCTGTGGGAGAGCGGGAGAGAGGGAGGGGAGAGGGGTGGCAGAAATGGCTGCTCCTGGCTGTGAGGTATCGTTGGATGGGTTAGCGGGGTTGCTGTCGGTATTAAGCGCTAAAGTTCTCCGGGTGATGTTTACGGAACCTAAGGAAGAGTCGGATTTGCTCTTTGGGTGTCCTGGTCATTTCCTGTGCAAAATAACATGAGAGGGCCTCTGAGGGCTGCTATGAAGATTAATACATGTATGTATTAGGATACATATAAGGAGAGAGAGAGAGAGAGAGAGAGAGAGAGAGAGAGAGAGAGAGAGAGAGAGAGAGAGATGTATTTACTGAGGTGTATATAAATGAATATCAAAGCCTGTTATCTTAGCTAATGAATGACCCATAAGTAAACCATTACCACAGATTTACGATGGTATTTATTTTTTACTTTTCCACAATCTGTTTTTCATTCGACTCCAGGTTGGACGTGCTGATTTCCCACGTCGCACCGTCACATAGGCTACGGTACAGGCCTGCGTTCTGCACAGGGAGCGCATCATTGGGTATGAGATCAGAGTTCACAGCTGTCTGCAAGTCCCCTATCTGCGCGGAAAAACACAAACAGCACCGGATGCACAAGGGATCGGTGATCACCGGCGGTACGTTCATTATTTGGAAGGCAATTGAACCATTTGACAGTCATGCGATTGCAACTCGAGCCGATCGATCTATCCAGCCGAGTTGCGGCATGGAGCCACGGCAGGAGATCACGGCGTGATCTTCTCGGTGGGGGGCAGGTTGGGAATGGGACGGGCCATGTGTCGCTGACGGTTGAAGTCAATTAGCATGTTTACGTCAGCAGCTGGCCGTCGTTCATTGTTGTGGTGCTACAGTATAGCTATTCAAAGAGGCACAATCGCACATTCATCACGCCATATTTGTGAACAATGGCCGTATGGTGGACATTCTTGTGTTCTTTTTTCGCCCCGGTTCAAATCTATCTATCTATCTATCTATCTATATACATATATAACCCTGCTCTACAAAAATGTCATAAAATATTTATATAAAGTAACTCAATTAATAAATAATGTGAGCCACATCAATGTATAACTTCATTAGATTATAATTTAAACCTCCCATCATCCATAATTGATATACAACTGTAAAGCAAATTATGACTATACCATACAGACCTCAACATTTTTCATCGGCTCAATATTATATTGTGGAAATGGTTTATATGTGTATAATATTATCCACAGTTTACACTCTTAATCGTGGCATGACGCCAATCTCTGTAGTATTCAAATCATGCTTTTACGTCTAAATGCTCACATTAACAATTCAAAGGATTGGAAGCCCCTGAGGAAATTGAAAAAAATGAAAAAATGCAGCAGGAGCCAGAAGGAGAGTTGATCTAATTAAGAGGAACGCGAGCGATGACCTCCCAGAAACAAGCCAGACGCACGGCTGGCCAGACCCCATTCATCATCCTAACATACAGTGTTGTATGGTGTTCACAGAACTCAACCTAAGTCAGTAGCAGGTTAACCACATCAAACACACACCCGATGAATAGTTCTTTTTCACTCTGTGGTCCTTTATAGACTCGTTTTTATAAGTCATTCTGTATGGTACACAGACATACAGAGTACATCAGCAGAGTGGGCTTTTTAAATAAAAGCTTGATTGAAACTCTTTAACAAGGAAACAAAATACTCTTTAACAAAACTCTTTACCAAGGGAAAGATTCAACCTAAGTAAACGTCAAACTGGAAGCAGTCAAAGACTCTTTACCAAGGCAAAGAGCCTTGAGACATGTCGGTTTGACTCCTGAAGGCATATGAATTACCTACTTATTTGTAATGGCCGCTTCACTTTCTGCCACAGGTGACATGACCACATGACCTGAGAGTGTGCAATGTTAACGTGTGATGGCAGCTGCCCTTTCCCTCAGAAATATAAACTTTTATGTCAGTCCCTTGACGTGCACATAAAACCTATATTACATGTCAGGCTTTATGTGCAAAGGGTTAGGGTCTCTGGGCTCTCTAGGGTTAGTGTTCATGAGACAAATAGATGATTGAATTCCAATACTGACTACACACCACTGGCCGTTACTCTGTGAACCCCAGGCAAGTCTCACAGCTGCTGATTGACATACACTTGATTCCACAGCAGTTGAATACATGTACTTTATTTATAACTCATATATGTTTTGTTTAAATTTATACAAAAATACACAATGCAGTAGAGTTTCACCCCAGCATATCAGCCAGGAAATAATTACATATTTTTTTGTTTCTCTCTTTTTTTGGCACCGACTGATTTTCTGCCTGGAGCCATTCAAAACCTCCCAGTGAAGTACAATGCATGTGGTCACTGCAGCTCGGAAGCACTGTTCAGAATGCAGATGACCCCTCTCTGCTCTTGTCTCTCAGAACATGGAGTGCACTGTCAGAAAGCAGGGGGCCGTCCTCGCGAGTGCAGTGCATCAGCCTCAGTTATTGCCAGTCCTCCGACACACATAATGGACATTGTCACCGACTTTGACGGACATGGGAGACTGTCTGCAGATTCCAAAGCCTTGAGAAGCTGAGCACATCTTGTGTGTTTAGTCTTCTTATTCTCCTTCTTCCTTTTCTTCTTCTTCTTATTCTTCTTCTTCCTCTTCTTCTTCTTCTTCACAGTTTAAACCTGTTGCAGTTCATATGCTTTAACAGATTATGTAGAAACAACAAAAAAAAAGAAAACTGTTGATGGTTTTGTGTGTATGTGTTTGTTGTTTGATATGTGTGCATGAGTGTGTGGCTATCCTGACATGCCCAGTTCTTAAGATAGAAGCCATAATGTATGAACGGCTTATTTTGGTGCAGATCTGTGGAAAAATACGAGAATTTTGAGTCTACATTGCGACAGTTAGTTTTTTCTGAAGGTTATTCAAGAAATCCATTTTTTTTCAAACACAGTAAACAACACTTTCCATACACCAAGCATTTTCAGAGATAGTCATGGTGAGCTATGTTCATGGGTTCTATATGTGTTTGCGCTGAACACCAATGTTTTATTACCTTGCTTTTTTTGTACGTCTACTCAATTTTGCAAAGTAAATGTACACCAGCAGAAAAATAAAAACGGTTCCCAATGGCAGATCTCTCAAATATATAGCTAAATAATCTGGAAACGAGTTGCTATTATAAATCAAGTACACCAAATGCAGAGGTTGTGTTTAGCAATCGGTGGACATCTACCGCGGTTGTTGTCTGTGATTGTTCCAATGTGCAGCAGTGTTTTGAGGAGAATCCAATGGGAAAAGACTACAAGGGCCTTTACCGTTTTGGACCGCCAGGAAACATTGAGAGGCTTTGACAGTTCCACATGGAGCCAATCTAACCATTCAAATAAGGCACAAAACCACAAAACGCTTGGACAAGGTGCAACGCAACAACGCAGACAGGTTTCACAAAGGATAAAATGTTAAAATCCCCATGATTTACGCTGCGCACACTCGACTCTCTAGTAATTCATTTGACAAACACTGTTCCTCTGCATGTGGCAAAACTTAGAACATATTAACCTCTGTGTTTCAGCCAAGGGTCTTGAGAAGTCATTTCCCATAAACACACAACACAAAATAAAGAACGGTTCCCCTTTCCGTTTCCAGACCCATAATGGATCTCAGATCAGGTCTCGTAACATGCAGCCCTGCCAGGGTCTACTGTGCCTGATTCCAGTGGAATCTAGTATCTCTCTGGACCCCACACACTCCCTAATTGCTGGGCTTCATGGTTTCAAATGTGAGATGCAGACTGAACAGTGCAGATGCCTTGTTGAGAACTCTTTTTTCGATTTGCCCTTAGCATACATTTAGCCTGTAGCCAGCAACCATTTATTTTGTTTTTCATTTCACATCTGCACTAAATAAGGCCTTTTCTCATACGTATAATGTTTATATACTGTGGCAAAGATTCAGGAGTGATTTGGGGAATTTTTCAACGCATTACAACATACAAATTTCCGGGAATACGTGCCATGTGAGGTGGGTGTTAAAGCACATCAAATTATATATGAAGTATCTGTCCACTAGCAGTTGTGTGAGAGTCTGTGTACATTTTATGGTGCATGATTTCATTCTGCAAAATTGGAACTAAACAAAAGGTAGGTCTGGAGAGAAACAGGAGGAAGCATGGGGAAGAACATGGAGTGTGAACAAAGCAATCTCAGCCAGTGTATGGGATTTGTTTTGGAATAAACTATTTTTCTCATCGGTCATCTAGCCTGTCATCTTTTGCTCTGATGCGCCGATTTGTTTCCTTTAAGAAACGATTATTTTCATATATGTCCCTTTCCCATATACATAAAAGGTTTTGATGTACACATTTATTTTAGTTAATTTTCTTTATAGATAAAAAACACCTTTTGTATTTCTGCTCTTTGAGAGGGTCACGGCGTAGCGTGAGAATGAAAGGTCGTCCTTTGAAACCGTTGGGAACATTCCCCTGAACCTCGTCAGGGGCACGCGGTCATCGCCCCTCCTTTTTTTACAATTCAAATCATTATCAAAGCAGCACATTTTGTGTGGGTTCTCTCTCTATATAATCCAGTCCTATAACCCAATGACCCAAGTCCTACAATGACAAACACATCACGCCATACATGGAAATGTCTCTGGTAATGTAACGTTTGGGGCTTAGAATATCACAATTGCTTATAATTCATATCATTATGTATTTGTTTTATACATAACAAGAAACAATTTATAGATGCATACGTTGTCCTGTAAATGCACACGTAGACAGATTCCTGATTAGCAGAGGCGGCTTTTGAAAACCTTGCCCGTTGTCATATCCGTAGCAGCAATACGATGTTGCTGGAAATAAATAAATACATTACACAACCGTATGGGTACTTGGCTGATCCAGATACACTGCAAATACATCTTTGAACTACAATGTTCTAATCTTTAACATGACGTCCTCTGGGGGACCCACGACGGGGTGAGGGTATTGGTGGGGTGGGGGGGTGGATATCCAGGAGTGGTGATACTTAACAGGAAGGGGGACCAGAGGTAGAATTCATGCCTCATGAAAGAAATATGCAACAGTCAGAGCGTTGTGCAGACGGGATGTGCTCTGGAGGCAACGTTTGTGTTCTTGTCCTGTTGTTTTGATCCAAAGAGGTCTTGATACAGCAGGTGGAGGTCAACGATTTTTTTTTTTTTTGCAGAGGACACAAAAAAAATGAAACCGGGGGGGTTGTTGAAGGATGTCACACGCCAACGAAACAACAGAAAAAACGAAAAACAAAAGAGGAATCCTTTCTGCAAAATTGGTATGGTCTTTTGAGCATGACTGGGTTAGTGTGTAGTCTTACAAGAAAGGCAAGCTTGTTCCAACGTTAGCAGGCATGATTTAACCAGGAGAAGAAAAAAAAAAGCTGGGAAAATAGCGGTGCCATTGTCACTTTTCAGAGAGCGGTCGACGGGGAGGAAGCGAACGCAGACGGTTGACCCATGGAGCTGACGCCCAGGAATTCAGCCCTTCGTCGTCCGTGCGGCCCTCATCTTCCTCCAACAACAAGAGAATCAAGTCAAAACCTATCGGAGGATGGAGCAGAAGCCAAGAACAACAGCCTCTTAGATCATCGTGTCAACGGCAATCTGAGATCTGTGGGTGTGAAGGTGTGAAGTAATGTCTCACCACTGCCACTGGTGAAGACTTGTAAATCCTCGGATTACACCGTTTCAATGACATTCAGCTTGCTTCTGTCATGAGAAACAGGGAAAGTGTTAAATACTTCAGAATAGAGAAACAGGTGGATTTTCATGGGGTTTTCTGAGGATAGATGGAAGAAGCAAGGGCACTGAAATTAATTGTGTGTGTGTGGGTGTAGGTGCAAATTTCACGTAAGCATGTGAGGAATGCGGAGACATATTAGAATCCAGTGTAGGAGGAAATCGCATACTTTTCTGCTATTTCGCCATCTAACTGATGAGTGGTCTCTTGTGTCCCTGTGAAGAGGCCTCCATCTTCATTATTCTGCTCCACATCGTCCCGCTTTTTTCTTGATCTGACCTAAATTTCAGGAGCGATCACAATTCCCAATGAGACCAACAGACAACACAAAGAAAAAAACAAAACGGAAAAAAAGAAACAAGCACTGAAAAACCTGATTGTGTCTCTAAGATGTCTCAGGAAGTTTCAGTTTCAGCTAGAGGTCAAGGTTCAGCTCACCTTCCACACGATCAGGAATACAATGGCCGTCAGGGGAATGAAGAGGAGCGAGAGAAGGCTTCGTTCCACAACTTCTGGCAGGAACCTCAGCGTGTCGTTCCCTGTGTAGATAGCACATCACAACATCATGAGTCTCTGCTGAGTGCAATGCAGTCGTCTGTCGTCTCTGGCATCCAAGCATACTTTTATCAAGAACAGCAAGTCAATCCATCCTCAGGCTATCCACACGTTATACTAACATTAGTTTTTGTCTCGGTGGCAACTTAAAAATGTAAGCGCGGTCTCTCTTGTGATCATAACATTTAAATATCACAAATTGTTAACTTTTACCTTTTGAAGACACATTTATAAGTATATTTAATGTAGGAAATTGTACATAATTGCCTAATATACTGTATATATACACTTTTATATACACTTTTACTTAACTTTACTTTACTTTAAAAGGAAAGTCAGAGCTGACATTGGAAAAAGTATTTTGTCATAGATAAATAAAGTTAAATATAGTTATAAACCTAGAGTCATTCAAGTGACCACCGCATGGAGGGCATGAAGTCAAGCCGGACTAGAACTAGAGGAATTCAATCCAGCCGACAACCACAAGAAAACAACGTACAAAACACACTTGGGTTGACGTACTCAACAGACTTGCTTTGTCAGAGTCCCTTTAACATTTCAAGAGTAACTGGTTTTAAATAAATGTCTTGTTTCGACAGGCTTTGCATCAGTTTAGCTTTGCGCTCCGACTGTGACACCTGGTCGGTGGCTCAGTTTTAACTGATCAATTGAATCCAGTTTTTTAATCAATTGAATCCAGTTTTTTTAGCTAAGCACTTTGTGACATTGGTTAAAAAAGGTTGCTAGATAAATAGGGTTTATTTTATTTTATTTATTTTTTTGCTATTATTCTTGCTATTAATGTTATAACTAAAGGAAGATAATCCGGTGCTTACATGACTTGCAGTCCTTGGAGGTGAGATCGCAGTCACCTTTAGTATTGAACGAAGCGCTCGATTCTGGAAGGCAAGAGAGAGAACCCAGAGCGAATGAGACGTTGTTCCAAAACCGACACAAGCGGACCAATAAACAAGCAGCCAATCAATCGGTCAACCGTAAAAAAAATATCAAAAAGGGGGTGGAGTGTTTACTCAGCCAAGGATGAAAACTGACCTTTGTGGGGGATGCCACAGAAGTCACCTCACTGTCTCCTATACCCCCCTTCCCCTCTTCCCCCCCCCCCTCACATAAAAGATGTGATGTGAATGCAGGGGGCTGAAGAAAAGCGCAGTGCTTGGGAAGATTGGGAGATTGCGGGGTAATCAACACGTATACAACCGCTCTGGTTGAGTTCCTTTCTTCCTTTCAGTCCGCGCTACCTCAGGACATCTCCCTTTGGTGCCGTGACTCAGCCAGGCCAACAAAAGCACCATCCAAGCACCATGCCGTTTCAGGGCCATTGTCTTGCAAAGTTCTTGTCAAAGAAAAGAAAATGGCCACCTTGTTGGACAACAAAGCATTAAAACCCGGTCCTCTAGAGAGCTGCTCTAAAAAAAAAAAAAAGGGACAGAACCAGGGCCTTTTTTAGTGGGCCTGCCACATTCGCAGTCGGTTCTCAAAGCTTAAGCGTTGGAGACCCGAGGGTTGTGAGTTTGAATCCCTAGGAAGAGCTCAGTACAGGGGCCCTAACTTTGGTAGCGTCATGAGTAATGAGGCTAGCCGGAGAAATGGGAGCTGATACCGTGAGAAATAAGAATGACGTCCTCGGAAAAATAAAACAGAATACGTCAGATAGAACAAAAGAATAAAAGTCAATAAATCAGCTCTAATAGACGGAGGGAATGAGCAGATAAAAGTGAGGATGAGAGCCAGGAGGAGGGTGTGTGAGCATTCACCTGTAGCGTATAGTGTGGTCGTCTCCTGTGCTACGCTGGGACAGGGCGGAGGGTCACAGTCGGCTGAATCGTCTGGGAACTGAGCCTCCATGAGGAAGTCCTTCACAAAGTTAAAGTATCGCGCAGTCGGCCACTTCTCTTTCCTGTAGTGGCACTCAAAGTCATACATCGTCATCTCCTGTGGAAGGGACAAACACATGGGTTTGGTCAGTTGACATGGCGACAAACGTGAAATGTACGTTTGGCTACCCTAAACATGAATTGTACAACAAACAGTCAGTATGGCACAGACTACTGTACTCATAATGATACGTAATGTATGATCTATTAGTATCTGTAAACCAGGCCTATTAACTGACTCACTATTAACTAAATACTAAGATAAATACAATGCAATAATTATTTCAATGACAGGGAAGCAATGTGGAGTTATGTATTATTTGAATGTCTATCATTCGTGGTATAGATTTAATATAGACCATACGGTGCTGTGGTTTTGGGAGAATGTTTCGATTCATGTTGCCCTGGTTTATTGTATGAAACCAAGCACTTTACTGTGGGTTTACAGGGACTCCATGAACGTAAATAAACAGGCAGTTAACAGTTCCATAATACTGAGAGGTAATTGTTTAGACTTACCACAGACCCCATCTTGAGACGCACCTCTTGTAGCATTTGTATAAAAATGCTGATATCTTTTCTGTTTGATGAAATGTTCCCAAATTTATGTGATAACTCTTTCAAACTGTCCTCCAAATAATACACATTTAAAGTAGCCCAACACATTCCGGCCTACAAGAGAAGGAGGATACAAGAGATCATTAATATCCAATATAATGTAGTTATATAGATGCAATATAGTTTGAGGTCACGTTCAAGAGCCATTCATGTTAATGTGGCTGTGTACACTATCGTTCGCTGCAAACCAGCCATTCACCCTCACCTCTTCTCTTGGAACGAAATGTACAGGAATCTTGTAATCTTTAGGAATATTTTCTCTCTGAAAGAAAATTTAGAAAATTGAAGAAAGAAAAGTCAATAAGATGAACATAAGGAGGGGGTCGGCTTACAACCGAGGGGGGGTCGGCTTACAGTTCGAACTAGCAACCGAAAGGTCGCTAGTTCGATCCCTAGCTGATCCCTAGCTGAATGTTGATGTGTCCCTGAGCAAGACACTTAACCCTAACTACTCCTGACGAGCTGGCGGTCGCCTTGCATGGTTGACTCTGCCGTCGGTGTGTCAATGTGTGTATTAACCGATGTATGTCGCTTTGGGTAAAAGCGTCTGCTAAATGCCCTAATTGTAATTGTAATAAGGCGTGACTTTGTATTTGTTAATCAAATTATATCATTATGTAACACAGTTTATACTTTTATGCTTGACGGAATTATGTGATTATAAGAACACAGGGCGCAAGATAAATACAGAGAGAGTGAGAGAGAGAGAGAGAGAGAGAGAGAGAGGGAGAGAGAGAGAGAGAGAGAGAGAGAGAGAGAGAGAGAGAGAGAGAGAGAGAGAGAGAGAGAGAGAGAGAGAGGTATGACTGGCCTTTTGTTGCCACATTAATTAAGAAAAGAAATGGCCTGACTGCATGAGGGCAGAATGATCACAAAAAATAGCAAGACAGAGATACTGACAGATCGACAGAATGACAGACAGTTGAGACGGATAAACAGACGGCGAGACAACACTGGCAGACAGACAGAGGGACAGATGGGCAGACAGACAGACAGACGGACAAATAGAGGGACAGATCGACGGACGGACACACAGACATTCACTCAGAAAGACAGTCAGATATACAGACTTCTGGCCGAGCAAACCAGTCAAACAGGGCGTTCGGTGACTGTCTCTCACCAGAACAGCCAGTCGGTCGATGTCATCTGTCACAGGGTTGACGTCAAATTCACTTGAATAAACTCCAAGCGTGATGCACAGCAGTATGTGGACATAGGCGCGTATCCAAATCTGTAGAGCGAGAGGAAGACAAACACTTAATAATTGTCACATGGTCACATTCAACATTCTGAGGCAACACGAGCCTAGCGGGAGACTTTATCTAAACTGCCATCTCAGACAGTTACACAGGCCTTGACTTGTTTCCAAACATTATTTTTACTATTTGTTTAACTGGTGTTAAATTATTGCATTATAATGAAACGGCCATAATTTGCCAGAAGCCAAAAGGCAAAAATGACTGATAAAAGAGGTGTTAAAAAAAAACACAGAACCCCGACAAAAATCACAATGTTTGTTAATGAAAACCACCAAACTAAGCATTGATAAACCCCAATCCCAGTTAGACAATATAAACATTAAACTATTACAGTAAATTATACACTTTTTTTTGTTTGTTTCGAACAGTAATTGGTTTTGTATTTCAATGCTCAGCTTGAGTTCAGACAGGAAAAGAGTTATGTATGATGTATATATATATATATATATATATATATATATATATATATATATATATATATATATATATATGTATAATTGAGCATTTATTTTACAATTCATTCATTCATACACACCATTCATTCATACACTCTGTTACTCCTTCTCAACCTCAGTCGGAATCCTTTAAGCAGCACAACATTGAATGATCCAAAGAATCAACAACAGGGTCCCAGAAGTGAGTCTTTTTATCTGAGGAAAGCCCCTGGCCCAAGGGGTGGATTTGCAGGCAGGCCTGGGATCAAACGTGTTACGTATTTTAAGCACATAAGCTGCCCCCACATAGCCACAAGGGGAGCAGGACCAACATATAAGCTGCAATAACTACTCCAGCCACAGATGGCAGCACCTTTAGACAGGTGAGGAAGCCGGAGCCAATACGTCACATAGGCCACGCCTATTTCACATAGGCCACGCCTATCTGACCACTCCTCATCTGAGCGGGAGTCAGATGAGGTCAGAAGACAATCTTACAGCCCCCCGGGGCTGTAAGATAGCTCTGCGGTATTTCTCCCCACGTGTGTTAAATACAATTCCCTCCTTTTGCTTCATAGTAACCATACCGAAATACTTGAACAAATAAAGTGAGTTAAAAGCGACCCGGATTGAACTACTTTCTTCAAGAACACGACAAACGACTCGGCGGCAGGCTCCCCAACATCTCAGCAGGGGCTTTAATGCCTGTTGTTGCTCATATTTTGCTCATATGATGATCACAGCGTTGGATCCAGGGGATCTCTGGTCCTATTATGTGCCAGACGAATGTGCTTCTTTAAGCCCTCGCTGCGAAAGATTCCCAGCGCATCGTTCTCTGATTTATCCCAAGAAGGGTCAGGTTTTCCACTTTTGCTCAAGGCTGAACGTGTTTCCTTCAATACATGAGAGAGAGAGAGAGAGACAGAGAGAGAGAGAGAGAGAGAGACACACACACGCACACACACACACAGAGAGAGACACACACACACACACACACACACATAGGAGAGAGAGTTTCATTGCCAAAACACAACACGGTGAGTCAACTGTTCACAATCCCTTTCCAGGCATATTACACATGTATCAGTATCCCACGGAAACCATATCGGTGGGAGCGAGGGGTGAAGCACCCTCTCTCGGGCCCAGGATGCTGAGATGAAACTGATTTGAATTTGTATAATTTTTTTCTTTCCTTTCATGTGACATACTAAACACAGGAAAATGCATAAAAAGTAGACGAGATCCAACGCTCAAATAGGTGTTTATTGTTTGAAGGACTTCAGAAAAAAAAGCCTTTTCAAAGGGAACCCTCCATCACTATAAATAATCCCAAAGCAAGAATTGAAGTCTGCGTCGGCGAGGCTGGATCGTTGCAGAACTGTCGACCTCAGCACCAAACCGGCTGCTACCGAACCGCGTTCCACGGAGACCTCTCATAGGTGGAATAGTCCGTGGACGAGCGACGCGTTACGTTCTGGAGGACAGCTCAGGCTGCGCCGAGCCGGCGCGTGGGTGGCTCGCTCGCTTATTTGGAATCTTTAACTACCGTCAAACACGGGGATAAATTACCCGGGCCGCTGCATAATAGCACTGTAACATGATATGAATACACGCGTTCTTTCAAATATTTGACACGCACACACACGCACACGCACACACGAACACACACACAAACGTAGCCTAAAGACAACTTCGCACGCGCGCGCACACACACACACACACACACACAAACGTAGCCTACAGACAACTACACACACACACACACACACACACACAAACGCAGACACACAGGCATACAAACACCGTTTTCGTGAAGGTTTTATGCGTTGGTCTTAAAGGTTATATATTGAGGATTCTCACTGCTTTAAGCCCAAAGGCCGGACAGGGAATTGAAGAAGACGTTGATGGAGGCCAGATGCGTCTAAAATAGACGCCAAATACATCTGGCTTTGAAAAGAGGCATGCTGGTGTGTCTAGTCTCGAAAGCAACGTTGTGCTTAGCATGCAACAAGCCTTGCTCGAGGTGTGCATTAATTCTTTATTTATTACTGGCAGTTGCAATTGTTTCAGGTGTGGCAACCGCTCGCTTTACCCTCTATGGCTATAACCGGAAAGTGAAATTCAAACTGAACAGAACCAAACCAACTGTAATATCATGTTGATTCTTTCCTCAATCTCCGATAGATCTCCATTTTTTTCAGATCAAAGTGTCCGCCTATCATTTGTAACACCGACCCAATAGGCCTATGATCTGTGCACAATATCCTGTTGACAGCATTCACCAAATGAATAGTCGGTTTAAAATAGCCCTGCGCCTAATCCGTCTCACATTGTGTGGGAACGCAGCCATTGCTGGGAAATCGAGCGAAAAACAACCGGCCCTCGGAGGCTTGCGGTTCGGTTAAAGTGTTCTCAAAGTCCTCTCGAGATCCCACTCACACACTAAAGCTGAGATGTAACAGCGGGGGTTCAGTTATTATACTGAGGTTCCCTCAACGCAAGAAGCGTTCCAACTTCTGGCCAACTTCCTCCACTATCTTCTGCGTAGTATTGATTTAATCCGCTATATTTATATAGCTACTTTATATAGATACAGAGTAGGCTGTAAAGCCTACTCAGTATTCACCACCATACCGTTGGGGAAACAAATGAATCATTTATAAAGTTTAGAATCCCTCAGCCATCCACACCACAGATTCTCGGGCCGAAGAAAGACGGAGGTAGAGCAAATTGCTCATGTTGTTTACTAATGGTGTATGGTATTCATGTTTTCTATACGGTACATTTTATACAAACAAAAGTTGTCTAAGTTTGTCTATCTATGTCCCACTATGTTCACCACTGTGTGTGCGTGTGTGCGTGTGCGTGTGTGTGTGCGTGCGTGTGTGTGTGCGTGCGTGCGTGCTCCTTGCACTCTGCTTGTTTGTTTGCCCTGGAGTTGAAGTGAAGTTCTGTTCCAGTTGGAGCCCACCAGCTCATGAGCCGACGAGAGGTCATGGATCTTCACACTTCTGTTAAGAAACATAAACCGTCTCTGGCTCATCCATCCTCAGAAGCACTCCCTGATGACCTCTTCCAGAACCTCATCCATCCCCCTCCTTCCCCAGCACACACACAAGAACACACACAGACACACACACACACACACACGCACACGCACAGGCACAAGCGCACACACACACACACACACACACACACACACACACACACACACACACACACACACACACACACATGCTACAGGCATCCCCCCCTGTTCTTTTTTTATGGAATAATATTGTTGAGGAAGTTGTGTCCAGGGATGTACAAACATCAGAAAGGCACACACACACACGCACACACACACACACACAGATTCAACAGTGATTTCTGGACCTGACTGAGTGGCTTCTGTGATCTCTGTCCTGAGATCACAGTCCTCGTATAGAGCAGGGGTCTCTCTCCTGCGCAGCAAGATGAGGGGCTGACTGAAAGCCATATGTGTGGCTTTTAGTCAGCCCCTCTGTGCTTTATTGGACAGCTTTATTGGACCTCAAAGTACACAGCCACCGCAGGCTTCCTGCTTCATAGCGTTGTCTGTGGCCATCTCCGTTGGTTGCCAGGTTATCCCCAGGCCAATAATGGTCATAATGTTATCATTTGGGAGCACCGGAGCGAATTTGCGTTTCATCAATGACCCCATAGTTCGCCAGTCAGAAACTCAAGCCGAACTCTGATACATGAGGGGCTGTCTATTCCCGTTGAGGTGTTACACGCCCACCGTTGTGGTCCGATATTGATGTTTACATCCAGAATCACACGTCAGCATTCAAACTAAGAAAAGATCTTGAGGAAATTCCCTCCTTCCTCCCTAGGGTGGCTGCAGAATAATGTCATAATTTCCTGCCTTGGATAACTGTGAACAACAGTGAACGACGTTGGGAAAGCATCTATGAACAAATTGTTGTATTCATATAGGACACACAAACTAAATATTTGTGAAAAAAACAGTTAACCTGCACTGCCTATGGTTAATGAACCTTTAGTGTACTTAATTAAGATGGCTGGGAACAGTTCCTCACAACCATGGTCTAAACACACACACACACACACACACACACACAAACACAAGCTACACACATACTCACAGGCAGGATCAAGAATGGTGGCTACTATGTAGGGCAGTGCGAGGTCTGTCCAAATATTTGAGGTCTATTTCAAAGAGATGCGTATGATTTGACACAGAAGCACAAAATTCCTCTCTTGAAATGGGCCTCAATCAGTGGACTACAAGCCGTAACACATACTTTAGGGAAAAACTGCCGTTTCTTTTCAAGCTGAACATTTTTTTTGACAGCTGAGGTCAACGCCTATGCATGTTTATGTTGAGTGACAACTGAACTTAAATGCACTTACACCATGCTTTTGGATGTAACCGAAGCATCAAGACAGCCAATCTATCATTACTGCCTATACTATACCACATACATAAAGCTAGCGTGCTGGTTTCGCATTAGCGATTGCAGGTGTGTAACTATGGTGTGCAGCTTGGTGTGTAACTGCCCAAAGTATAGTTCCGCAATGCAAGATGCAGGTTATAAAATACAGATGGGCTAGTCAACCTTCAGCCCTTACTTCAACTCTTGAATACACTGTCGTGCCCTGGAGCAAGGCTGTCCTTCACCCCTATTGGCTGATAGGGGCAGCCTCTTACTGCTCTTGCAGTCTGACTAATGTGCGCCGGAGGTTGAAGGCTGAATGCTAGAGATTGATTATTGCTCCACTGTACGGACCGTCTCGTCCAATGTTGCATTTTCTTGTTAGAAGTTCATCTTTTTTTTGTGGTATTATTCTTGTCCAACAGACCTGCTTGAGTTTGCAAACATTTGAGAAAATCACATTTACACATGGCCCCAATGATTGTAATTTATATGCAATGGGATTTAAACAATGGTGAACACACGGGCCCCAAATCTAAAATAAATCCTCATGGGGGCAATAGGACATCTGGTGTATTCAGAGATCATACGAATTTTGGATGTGCCGTTAAGTTAGCCAATATGATCTTTCCAAGACATAAGACTTTGGTCCATATAATAAACACTGGATAAAATGAAATCAGATGACGGCTTAAAGCAAAGTGGAAACATAAAGTGAAGCATTGTGATCTTGTTTGGCCGTTTCCCTTGCTTCTGTGGTAGGTAGTTATCTATGTGGTAAGCAGCAGCCACCCATAAAGTCAGGAAAGCTCCACAAACGAGCTGTTTCTTTAGACTTAGGGTTAGGGTTAGGGTTAGTACCACATAATCACGTGGTCGTCGTGGTGATGTCTCTGCGATCTCGCTCGGCTTGTGGTGCTCGACGCATGTTTGTTCTGGCAGTTCGGATGTGCGGTGTGGCGTTAGACACGGGGCTGAGACCTGCCGGTACGTGGGGCCGTCCCCCGTCTGCGATGTGCTCCGCCGGCGGCCGCATCGTGCCGCTGAACCGATGGCTCGGAGAAAACAATGTTTTTCCACGGTCACGCAGACTAGGGTTGCTCGATCATGGAGAAAAATATAATCACGATTGTTTTCTGCCAATATTGAAATCACGATTATTCAAACGATTATTTTTGAGTTTGATAACATGATTTATTTATTCAGCATGTCTCTCCCAAAAAACACTTTGTAACTGAGAACTTGAAATTTTGCCTTAAAACAATACACGAAATGGTCAAAAAGAAAATATTCAAACCTAAAATAGTGTACAGAGATGTATCCAGCTGTTCGTTTTTGATTGTTTGACACTAAAATTGAAATCGAGATCAAAATTCGATTAAACGCCCAGCCCTACAGAGAGTAATGCGACCTTGACCGACAGGCCACTCAAACACTTATTGAACATGCAAAATAATTTGCGCATTAGCACGAATGAAAAGAGGATCTGCAGGAGACGGGGGGGGGGGGTTGGCGGTTCAAATTGGTTCATCTCCAATTGGTATTGAAATCGACAACAGGTTTCCCTTTCACGGTTCTCCCTACTTCGGTGTCTTAACAATGTAACGCGCGGGAATGGATCGTCTTCCCCCGAGCGATAGACAACCGCGCGAGGGGGGGGTCGAGTCGAAGCAGGAAGAGGAAGCCATTACGCCGCGGTGAGATCAGGGAAGAGACTGCGGGCCGCTTTCTGTGCGTCCGAATCGAATTAGCATCTGAAAACGCTCCCAAGGAATCAGGTGCACTTAGAGGGAACAAGTTCAGTATAACAAAATTAACCCGTAGCTAACGGCAGGGGGGAAGGGCGTCACGGACCATTGATCCAGACCGTGTGGAATCAAAGCAGTACTTGGCGGCTATAGCAAGAAGCACTTAAAGTCATTAAGGTCTGAACTAGCTCCGGCACGGGGGGGGGATTTCCAACATAAAACGTTAGATTATGACCCTTAATACACTTTCCAGCTCTGTTGATTCCAATGAAACTATACAAGAGAATAAACCTGTATTTAAAGGGTTAGGGCGTCAATGAAATGAGGAGTGGTTCTTTATAGCTAGGGTGGGCAATTGTTTTAGTCATATTTGTTGGAAATATATTTTCCTCCCGAGAGCATTCATTAATAAATTAATTAATTGAATTAATTAATTCAAATGCTCTGACAAAACATTAGAGAATCTGGTATATGTGGCTGTCCAAGGGCTTTGATAAGCCTGTTCAATGGTTTGATTTGGCCCGAATAAAATGATTGGATGGCCTACCTGCCTGTCTACCTACCTACCAGCCTACCTGCACGCACTATTTAATAACTGTTTAGTCATCGTTTCCTATGTTGTAATACTCTACTTGTTATAGGCCTACTTTAACCAGACCAACCGTCCCGTCAACTGCATGCTGGGAGACTCTCTACTAAGAGTTATCTATTCAACGTCACTTACCAAATAAGGTAGTACGAATGACACATAACAGCAACCGTGAATATTCGGGTAAACATTTTGTCTCAGAGTCTAAAGTGTCACAGCGAAGAGATGGCCATTAAAGACCATTTCTACCTCCAGATGCACCTTCATCCAATATCTGGCACCATCAAATGTTCAAATGATGATCGATTTACGTAAGTTATGTTTCTGTTTGACCCTCAAATCTTGTTTGTTTCCAACCTTTCACTTAAATTAGATTAACACAATTAACCAATTAATAACACTAATATACTAAATCTAAATGAGCCCATTCATCTATCTAGAGAGCAGGTCCTCTTCCACTGGACCCTGTTTCTAACTTGTTTGCTATGGCCAATAGTTTTACTGCCTAATAAATCACAACCCAGTCTCACGGAAATACGTGACACTGTCACGTCATTTAATCTATTCATTATCGATCTGGGACACGTAATTTAAATTTTTCGTGCCAAAAGCACAAATTTCTAACAATATGACAGCTTTTGGCCACCCGTTTTTACTTTCACCTTTGATTCTGGGAAATTGTGTCAATTCACGGGTATATTTAATGCAGGTGCGCTGCTCTGTAGGCAAACCGCGACAGAAAAAAAGAATGAGTGACTCATTTAGAATGAGTTTGGAATTTGTGCTTTTGGCACATGTGTCACATATTTCCAGCAAGGAACATAACTTGACACTTTGCTACACAATGCTGCTCCTAGCTTAACCTTTTACTTGATCTCCTTCTATAATATAGATGTCTTTTGTATTTTTCGATTCCCTTCTCGAATCTTTGCCATGAGGAAATGACAGATAACGTGTAATCAGCACATTCCTTCTCTTTCATTCTTTCCAATGAATCCATCAAGGAAAGATCACACACATTAATAACACGTGTGAGGAAAGTTGAGTTAAACAAGCTGGTGTGCCAAAACAAGTTTCCTGGTTCACTAAGGGTAGAACCCAGTAGACGAGACACCTGAGATGAAAGTTTTTTACAGTGTGACTAGCTAAAGCTGGGTACACACATTTTTAAAATTTAGAAAACGTGAGAGGCCACACACCTAACGATAGATTAAGATACATTTAATTGTTTTGGTAGTTTAGTGTGTGTAAGGAAATAATTTGGCAACACTGCACACCACACACTAACAGATTCCAAGCACAATGGGCTTCCGTTGAATTCAATTTAAGACTTTGAATAGATTGAATGTGGTTATTTCTATGCATTGGTCCATGTCCTTGAACATGGGTTAGAAGTCCACACTGTCGTCTTATAAACAGTACATTCGTACAACCGTCTCAAGTCCACTTACAACAATCCCATTGAGGGACGCCTGATCATCGGCTTAACCCTTTCCCTAACGGCTGGAATTTCCAAAATAAAGACTTGTTGTAGTAAAAACAAAGGTCTGAGTGTGGTAGTGAGGGAATCGAATGCATCTTCCACACCCTGCTGGGTTTAGGATAGTCAGGGTAGTCAACTTTGCAGCGTTTTCCCTTGAGTTACATGGAAGTTCAGATGTGTGGGACAGCACCCATGACAGGGTTAGGGTGAGGGGTAGGGTCAGCCACAAGTTCAAGTATCACTTTGTTTACGTTATATATTCGATGTATAATATCATTATTCATGTCTTCCACTTCCTTTGTTCTATAAAGATTCTATCTATCTTGCATACAATACATATATAGAAAGTTATAGCAACGCAAAAAACATTGTGCACAATTCCACATCATTGCCACTTCCATCATTGGAGTATTAACAGAGAAACTGTTCTCCATATCCTAACAAATTAAACAAGGATTAAGGTGTCTGAAATCCGTAGGCTTCTCCAAATCAAGAGCCTTACAAACACAACACACGCTGAGGGAAGCTCATTGGCTCAAGTTTACCCCCCGAAACGGGGGACAAGCCATGGACGCCCAAGACGCAGAAAGATGAGCTGGATCTGTAAGTGTTTTGACAGGCCTACTTTCCTTTTTTTAAGTGTTGAATACGTTCTGCCCACACAAACACAGACACATGGCCCTCACGCATGAATCACACTGCAATTTGTCGCCTGTCGCGCGCCTCCGAAATGTTAAAGCTCTGCAGGGAGAGTGCACACGGAAAGTGAGGGTCAACCGCAGTGTTGGGGCCAAATAGCGGCTCAATAAATGCCATGGCCGGCCGAGCACTGTCTGTGAACTACAATAAAACGTTGTCAACAACGCCCGCTCAGGAAACAGCCCATCCACACATGGTCGAGTACTTGTAGCCGACAGAACCAATCCTGTGTCTTGTCTCAGACAAGCCAGCTTGACTTGACGGAAAGACAGCAGAAGTTGAGGACAGAGAGGAGTTGATTCCTAGTGTTGCACACACACAAACAAACGTGGATGAACATAGACACACTCTCGCCACCTGCTTTTTGCTACTATGTGATGCAGTTCTTTTGGGGGGGGGGGGTTTCCCGACCAAATTGGGTTCAGAATAGTGAGGGCAGAGATCACAGCGAAGACTATTTGACTGATAATTGTATTGATGACTGAGATAGCATTAACATTGTCACTGTGAATATGCCATTTGATCTTGTTATGCGGACTACAGATGACAAATTGTGAGCCACTGCAAAAATGTCCCATAACACACACACAAACACATAAACAGTTCATGCAGCACATCGGCCAATGTACTTGAACATCGTTCAGAAGACTACACTGTTGTTATACAAACATTCATACAACCATTGTTTTCTTCCAACAATCCCTTTGAGTAACACCTAATCATTTCCAAAATAAAGGCTTGTTTCTGTAAAAAACAAAGGTTTAAGTGTGGTGGTGGGGAAATCGAATGCATTATTCACACCTTGATTGGTTTAGGACTTATTGGGAGTCAGCTGTGCAGCGTTTTCCCTTGGATTATCCGATGTATGGGACAGCACCCATTACCAGCTGAAGCATTTGCATGATGACTCTCAGCACCATCTATTATTTTTTCTATAAATATAATTACTATAGGAAGAAGATACCATAAATAACCTTTTAAGGTAATTTGTGAGAAACGTCATCGGTTTTTCTAAATAAACTACACATGTTACAATCGTACCCTTAATTGATATTTAAAAAAAGCCATGTACACACACACACACACACACACACACACACACACACACACACACAGTTGCTGGATAAGCCGCTGAATGTGCATGTAGTTTAAGTAGCTTCTCTGACGAAGCTTGCTCAAGGTTGATGTGGATTAAGTAGCTTTACGGACCAAGCTAGCGACAAATAATCCAATCCAATCACCTCACTATTAACTTCAACGAGTCTAACTTTGTCAGCGTTTGTTCCCTGGTGATCCACATATCCTCCATAGAAAGGAGCACATATTTTATAAAAGGGTTTTGTTCTCCATCGAAATGTTGGTGAAAACTAGGCATACCAGTATTTGATGTGCTAGTAGGCTATGCTTACAGTACGTGCCAATTTGGCTCTTTTTGAAGAAGAGGAAGAAAAAGAAGAAGATGAGACTTATCTGATATCTGGATTCCAGCATCTGCAAGCTGTCCAAAACCATTAATTCTTGCATCAGCAGATAAACACTCCAGAACCATATTATGGCTAGATAGAAGCCATCATCTCTGTCCTAGAAGATGATACAATAACTATAATAACTTGCTTAACAAATCACCAGTCAAACTTACTTCAAGTCCACTGTCAAACAGCTCAACGACAATACACAAATCAAACAATTTCTTGTCTACAGAAATTTCTAGATATGAGACAGTTGGCTAAAGTTTTTTAAATTGAACATTCATAAGTCATTCATGATAATCATAATGATCTCAAACCAAAGCCAGATATGTCAGTATTGTCCCAGGGCTACTGAGGAATGCAATACAGTTAGTTCAAATAATGATTTAAAAAGGGTACCTTTTTGTTAATAACTGTGTTTATGCTCAGCACCCGGCTTAATTACTCGTTAGTCAGTTGTTTAATGGATAACTTTCCCAGACTGATTTTTCCTTCTTATGAACTCAATTGTTAACTTCTCATTAAACTCAACCGTTTCCCTGTCCTCTTATGTCCATAATATGACAATCTTCCCAGAAAACTTGGATCAGGCCATGACGTGGTACGAGATTAAATAACCAAAACATGCAAAAAAATTTCCAAAAATAAACTGGACAGCAATGTGATACGATTTCCATTTGGTCACAAGACACACAAGATAAGGGATTTGTCATGAGAAACCAAAACAAGAACAATCACGCTGCATAGAATGATTCGATTTGGCTGTTAAATAAGCAAAGAAAATAGTTGTTTGTCGTTTAATTTGTTTGTAATGTCCTCAAGTATCACTTTGTTTACATATTCCATTCATCAAATATGTATAAATGGAATATTTTCACTTCCATACTTCTATATAGATTCTATATATGTTTAATTTATTGTATACAATATTTACAAAAATTAATCATAGAATAGTAAAAAAACATTGTAAACATATTCACACAATCGATACAGTAAAACTCTAACAGGTACATCAAAATCCTGGTAATGATTGATCGCAGAATTGACACAGTTTGAATGATAGAAATCTATTACGCAGGTATAGTGCTACATGGAAGCAAAACTGCATGTTTATTACCTCGATATGCATCAACAACAGTGATTGACACAACAATGTCAAGGTTATAATACTTAACATTCTGTTTATCACTAAAAATGGATTAAAAGTCTCGGGTTTGGACAGAGAATAAAACCTTTAGGCTTCTTAGAATCAACAAGCCACACTAATACAACATGCGCATAAAAGAAGCTCATTGGAAACACGACCCATGGTTAGAAGGTCCCACGGCACAAGAAAGTGGGTGGTATCTATAAACGTTAAGGCAGCTAATGTGGATTCTTACAGGTAACACATGGGGCTACTTTTTCTCTTGAATAAGTGACGGTTTTGGCTTTTGTTTGTCGAACAACTTTCTACCAAACACACCAAAATATGCCCCAATGCCACATGGCTGGCTGGGGTCCAGATGAGCATCTGACTGCAATTTCCACTCGAACGTTGTCCTTCACATGATGTCCCCCTCCTTTTCCTGCTCCTTTGATACGTGAGGATGACCCCGACTGCAATAAATTGATCAAATTGTGCATGTCATTAGAAGACGATTTATTTTTATACACATGGCGCCACTCCGCTTGCAAGGATCCTTTGGGGCTTGCGTGTCCGGCTGAAATGCCTTCCAGGTTGGGGGCTGGTTAGCGGTGTGTTTGTGCAAGAGGGGTCGCAGAAGGCAGGCTGTGTTTTTCACGCAGTCACTCTAAATGTGCACAATGTGATCCAGCTATGTGGGACTACAGACGGTAAATCGTACCCCCAAACACAAACGCAAATGATTTCAAACACACACACACACACACACACACACACACACACAGACACACACACACACACACACACACACACAAACACATACAACTACAAAGGAAAATCACAGTTGTTTTTCTAACAGACTTTCTGACAAACCAGTTTAGATGTCATGGACATTATAAATCGATCATCTTGACTTGACCCAGCTTGAGTGAGCTCTGAAAGTGTTATTCATTAATGGTGAGTCATCTCACTAGCTACCGCACTAGCTACTGAAATCCTTATCGGTACCGTAGTTTCATTGAGAGCTCCTGTGTAGTAAAATAATAAGATACCGGGGTGGCCCAAGGCTTTCAGACATGCCCGCCCTGCTTTGTAAATGAGATAAACTGACATTTGCATAAAGTGTTTGGCGAATGACACGTTACACATGAAAGGATAATCTGCGTCAGTGGCACGGCTCCACTTCCTCCGCCCAGCGTATGTGTGACGTGCGAAGACATATTGCCAGCCTAATGCAATAACCATCTGACACAATGAGCATTTGATGCTCAAAGCTGCCATGATGATGAGATGGTATTACCAGGGAGCCCACACATCAATGTATGGGCTATGGAGAGAAAGAGAGAGAGAGAGAGAGAGAGAGAGAGAGAGAGAGAGAGAGAGCGAGAGTAAATATAAAATGATGGGTTGTTATAATTTCGACTGATTGTGTCACTTTGGGCATTCCATCATACGTTTTCCATTGATGTTTTGTGTACCGACTCTATCTGGCCAGTGGGTGACATTATTATTCAACCCTATTACTGCATTTGTAGTCAGACACCACTGTATAAGATCATGCCCTTTCCACCTGGATTAACTGATTGAGATTGATTTGAAACCCAACTCATTGACACGTAAGCAATGTTTTTCTACATGTATAGCTCTGTTCCCATTGCTACCATCATTGCTACCAGCAATGGCAGCAGCGCCACTCAATTAACTGGACTTGATGAACCAAAGCGGTCGGCCGCCTGGGGAGAAATGGCTTTCTGATTGTGATCGATGGTGATCTCCCTGATCGCACACATTCTTTCAACAGGAACCTCGCAGTAATCCTGTCTTGCACAAACCATGTTTACAAGCGGATTCAAAACACTGCCAGGAAACATGAATCAGTAGCCTACAACACGAGTGTGTGTGTGTGTGTGTGTGTGTGTGTGTGTGTGTGTGAGTGAGCGAGTGCGTGCGTGCGTGCGTGTGCGTTTGTGTGTGTGTGCGCACGTGTGTATGGGGTTGTAATTGATCAAATCAAAACACAAAAAGACGAACGCACAGTCGAATGCCATCCAATGACACATTATCTGCTCAGCGTTGTACTTCTACTGGTTCCAATCTGTCCTGCCTTTGCAGGACACATGATTACGGCACCGTCAATGGTTATACGGCCACCCGGGTGATCATAACGTGATCATAATCATGTCACATAGGCCTACAGATATGACGGTGGGTATTAAAGTGAATAAAAGCAGGCTGTGAGGGAGAGACGTTGTCCATTCAATTTTTACTCGCAGTAAGGGAGAATCCTCCCTCTCAAATGGACATGTCTTAAATATCCTGCTTCTCTACTCCGACGAATTCCATTAAATTCAGAGCTAGATAGGAATCGACGATTCAAACGTTGGATACTGGCTCTTGCTCACTCTCTCTCCCTCCTTTGCCCTCTCATTACGTGCACTCACACACTAACATTAATCAATACATTATAGTGTTAAAGAAGACGCACACGCACGCGCGCACACACGCACACGCACACACACACACACACACAAACCTCTCTCGCACACGCACAAACACGCACGCACACAGACTCACACACACGCACACACAAACACACACCTACCTCAATGTCGTGAATAGTAGCGCTATCTACTGGTATGCGCCAGTAAGTCTGAGCAGGACGCGCAAATAACCGAAGAACCCCGTACCCGTGTGTGCGTGTGTGCGTGTGTGTGTGTGTGTTTTGTGTGCGTGTGTGTGTCTAGCCACGTATATCTCCCCCCTGTTTTTTTATACATTATTTAGGCTATATATATATATATATTTATATATATATATAAATATACACTCCACTTGGCTATGTGGATGGCGTGGTGGTAGAAACTGGACACCCTTTCGGGAGCAATGTAATTGAGATGCGCGCTCGGTCGTGTTAGGCGCCGTCCCGTGATTGGATGTGTGAAGTCAATAAATCATTCCCAGGTCTTGTCTCGCGCTCTATCTGTTGTTGTAGGCGTCATTATCGCAAAACGTCAAAAAACAACAAGCAAACAGAAAACCCGACTCCCCGCGGCCCGAAGAGTAGTCCTACTGTGCAGTCCTGCTTCAAAGACGTTTAATTTGACAGCATTTCTTAAATGCAATATATGGGCTTTCAAGGAGGGAAAACAATTGTTTCAAATAATAAATGTGATCCTCATGAATAGTTGATTGGGAATTAAAGGCTATAATTATCCTACCCCTAATCGTTCCGCAATGATAGAAGAGACTTCAATAGATCGGCAACATAAAATAAGTTGGCATATTTTAAACGTTGAAGGAAAAATGGCTGATGGGAGACAATTAAAAAAAATAGGCCAAAATTCATTTGTAAAATATGAATGCAGGAAAATATAAAATAAGAATACGGGCTTGCTAGGATATTGTCATATAGGTCATGAAGTTTGAGCTGATTCATTACCACGACGCGATGTGATCTTTGCGCTTTAAGCCAAACGGTCTTGTCACACAGAAAAGTGTTCCTCACTTCAGATCCGAGGCGTATACGATACGTGGGGGCAGGCGATGCACCAGGCATCACAAGTTCACAACCCACGTCCCCACAAACACGTCGAAAGCCGCCGATAATCCTGAAAAGGCTGAGAGAGAGGTCGGTACACCATGCCCCGTTTACGCAGCGTTTTTGTTGAAGTACAAACCACACAGCAGAGGATGCTTGTTCCTATATGATGTTTTCCTCCAATGTGAGGCAGTAGAATGATATGGATCCTTCTATCGGATAGCAGGGAAAGTGGCTCCCACTTGTAGGCTATGGCTTATACGTTTTCATCAGACATGAACAGCAGTCCATGTAGTCCATATCAGTGTTTAGGACCAATGCTCAAAGACGAACGCTCCCCCATTCAATTCCACTTCAAAGCGCGTATATTGTCGTATAAACACTTACAATCCAACAACACACAGACACACACACGTAGATCAACGGCCGTCCACAACAGACAAGACCGCTGCTGCTGCTGCTACAGGAGAGAGCAAAAGGTAGAGAGTTAAGTGTTAATCCTCACGGTCGTTCACTTACTTTTGACTTCTTCATATGGAACGGGAGGAGTAAATCCACAGTATGCGAAAGCCTATTTTATTTTACTTCTACGGTGAGGAAAGAGGCTCTCGTCATCCCGCGTGCACATATCCAACGCCTAAATTAGTAATCCGAGCAGAAAAAAAAATCACCCCGAAATGTTTTTTGCAACTGCTGGCTACTGCTGATGGTTATCCGGAGACCGTGGGCTATACAGCTATTAACATTGGATTCTTGCGCACACACACACATACACACATGCGCACACACCGCACTCACCACCACGTCTGGAGACGCAATGAAACACAGGTCAGCGCGAAGAAGTTTGAGATGCGTTTTAGGACGGCCCTTTATTTGAGTGCGTAACGAGCTGCTTGAAGTGCCGCCCTCTTCGAGCTCTTCCTGCAGCCGCCTACCCTGTATCACTGACAGCATCAGCGACCGGCTGCTCCAACCTCATTGTCTTTTGCATTCTGTTTGGATTGAAGCTCTAGCTCTTGTTTCAAAAGTGTGCAAGTGTCCTCTGGCACTGACCCGGACCCGCACAAAAATAAGGTTTCCTTTCGCTTTTTTTTAAAAAAAAAATCCCTTTCCTTTTATTTTTTTTATTCTTCTGTTCTTTCTATCGCTTGCCCAGGCTGAACAGCGCTTTCCTTGAATCATTTGCCAAATATGCAAGGTGTGTCACGGAATATGGACTATGGAATGACTTCCATGCAGTACAGTAGAAATTGGGCCTTAAACACGTGGTCTTTCATGTAGGTCTAAAACTCTTAATATCTCAGAAGGTAGTGCTTTATATTTTATATATGTATTCATGTCAAGTCACACATCCTTCTTTTCACTATAAATATAAGTGTCATGCACTTACTTTGTTATTTTCCCCATTGGCAAAGGGACTTTGCATTACTCGTACACATTTCTGCGTGAGTGAACAATCACTTACTTTCAATAAAGGTAACTCACCCGACACATTCCATACGATTTAATATGAAAAAAATCAGTTTCAAAGTAAATTCCCTGCGTTCTACTACAAGGCTGGGTGTACTAGAATGCGGTCAGGGTGTGAATAACAAAATACAGGCATTCAATTCTTCTTTTTTTTTTTTTACAAAATAAAAAAATATATTTCCACAAAAGTCCATTGACATACGGTAACTTTTATTTTTCTATGGAAAAACTTTCTTCTGAAGCGTGTAGGTTACGCTAGTAACCTAGGCATGACTCGAAGAGTACTAAAGGTTCAACACATGTTTTATTCAGATACACAAGGTTAACAGACATGCACTCAGGAGGTGTTTCAGGAAGCATCTCTCTAACCCAGGTAAATCTTCAGTCTACATTGGAAAGGGCGGAATGGTAAAGAAGCCACGCCTACAGGGTCTGATTTATCGCAGATAAATCTTCAGTCTATGACAGACCATATAGGTCTGGCTTACGCCTCTACGGTCTGATTTATCGCAGAACCATAAAACTTTATAATGGGTTGTCTTGGCCACACACTAGTCAGAACTGGTGTTAGCACTACAAATGTGTGGTCCAATGCGGTCATAATGTTAGCCGTCGTGATGTCTAATGAGGTAATAGAACAAATTAAACGACCATAACTGGCAGTTGCCCAATCGCAACATGCGGGTGTCCACTCTCAAAGCCTTGTGCTATGAATGGATTGGTCTCTTCATCCCACTATTAGCCTTCGGGCAACGATCCCTGTCCCACCATACTGCTTTATGATTGGATAGTAACTTAATATCAAAATATCAACCAACTACCTAGATACAAGCGCCAGATAGAACAAATAGAGAACATGTATTGCCTGTCAATCACAGGTGTATGAAATGCAACACTTCTCCCTGGCACACGCACACACAAACCTCTCTCTCGCACACGCACAAACAAGCACACACACGCACACACACACACACACACACACACACACACACACACACCTCAGATGGTTTGAGTGAAAGCTGAGCATTTCCTTTTTTTCAGAACAAGTTAAAACCAACCCTTTTTTCCTATATGGAAATTCATAAGGATACCAATGTTAAGAGTATTTTGGCCTAATGCCAAATGCTCTTCACATTACAATCTTCCCACTATATTCCTGGTTGGCAACCTGGTGGACAACCTTGAATCCCATTCCTATAGAATTCTCCTCTCTTTAACTCTGAAGGAACGGCAAATGCAATTGCAGAAGAGTTTCGGAGCACTTTCAGGTTAATTTATGCACGATAAATCCATCTGCAGGTAATATCAATAGTACTGCATCCCATGCATGACTCACTGTACATTTATGAAAGGATAACTTGTTCAATTGGTGTGCTAAAAGCATATTAATCATTGATCTGAGGCCGATAAACAGGAATAGCTTGTTTAATCAGGCAGAGCCGGACATAAGGAATGCCATAAACGGCCACTCCCATGCTAAAGCAACGACAGTCCCAACTACAGTACGCATAATTGTGGCCCTAAAGGGATCAAAATCACAAAACATGTGTCCCATGGGAAGTTTCTTCACTTTTAATTCACAAAGCGAAGCAGTGCTTGGGCCGGAAAACAAAGGGCACCGCCAGTTAGCAATTAACAAGAATGGCACCGTTGGAAGTAAAACTAATAGGCATAAAAAACGGAAATTGATCCTCTGCCAACTATTCGCTAGACCTGTTCCCCCCCTGTCCCCCCTTAACACCTTTATAATTGAAGATTTTTTTTTTGGAAGATGTGACCAAGTAGGACAATCATGTCTGCTTACAGTGCAAAGAAATTGAGGATATGTATCATGCAAAAGAAAGTATTTGAGTCACCTTGTAGAGTTGCTACGTCAAATGAAGCACAATTGGCTAACAGTAAACACAAATTCGGCCGGCAGTTGTAAGCTGTAACCTTAAAGTTCTCCGTTTTTTGACACCATGTAGATTGGCTGCTGTAGAAATACAATTATTATATCCTGTTCGGAAATCTTCATCTAATCGCACAAATTAGTTTTCTTCAGTAGAATATATAATATAATATAAAATATCCTTGCAGTTTGGCTTTCCGACCCTTGCTTTGCGCCAGATTCCCCCAAAAGTTCTGCTATAACAAAATAGGACTAATGGATCCCACATTAGGTTTAATGGACAGACTTAAGAAATTAATCTTAACACTTTTGATTAACGTCTGACGGCAGACTTTAGAACAGGGATATTTATTTCCTTCAAATTTCAAATTTGTTTGGCCTATCCAAGTTCCTTGGGGGGGGGGGATTTTAGGGCTCACGTTACAGACAATAGGTCTCAACTGGAAATAACCTGACAACAAATTTACTATGGCTGACAATAGATTGGAAGGAACTAAAAATACTTAGTCAAAAGGTCATATGTCTGTCAATTATATTTTCGTGGCTTCAATCTTTCAAAAAACTGAAAGAAGCAAATGATTAATAGGCAAGACCTCTGACTTGAAACCAGAGTACACTCCTGCTTTAGAAGAGATAACAGGACCTGTTTGCATAAGCAATGATGCCAAGGTGGTTTGCAACGATTGCATTACTCTCATACATCTCTCAGCGACGTATGAGATGTATTGCTCATCTGTAGTCCACATCTGTCTGGCCTGGCAGGCAGCTGTGGACTAAGGTGCTTGTGAAAAAAGATGTATTATGAGCTGATTCTCAGATGTTGAAAGGCTGGTAACTGATGGAAGGATCCCTAGTTGTAAGCAGTTGATCCAGGGATTTGGAATGGCTGTAGAGAGGATCAATTGAACCAGGCCTTCTTACACACTGAGGTTCTCCTGAGGTTATCCGTAAAGGACTAGCGCCAATGTGCCCAAAGCGTTCATCATCCAATAAATCCAAATGACGGCGTGGTATTTATATTCTTCACATACACAATTTGAATAGTCATTAGGCAATTCTCTCTATTATTTTGAATGATGTTGGAAGGGTTTCTGGGTATCAGGGGTTCAGAGTGGGATTTATTCGGCGGCAGCGACAGCAGGTGGGGGGGGTTTGGTTGGGTGGGGGTAGTCACATGGTGACTAATGTATGATAATATGCTTTATTGGCCTTTAACAACACTAATAGGCAGACACACCACTGCCTCAAAAGGCTTTTGGCCTAAGCAACACCAGTAGAGGAATATACTTTTCCCTGGACTTTTGAATGTTGCAACCGTGCAAAAACATAATTATATATTTATGGCATTCTATCCAATGCTTTAAATATATCTGCGGCATTCAGTAGACTAATGCTGTGGTAAAGTGTAAAGTAAAGCGTGGTTCTTTCTTTCAGATGATCAAGTGTTTATTTCTATTCAATAGAAACAACTTTATCAATTCCCTGTAGGAGAAATCTGTTAATTTTTGTCCCTAGAAAACAATAATAGTAAAAAAATAAATAAAAAACATGACGGTAACTCTACAGTCAAACCGTGGAATCCGAAGGCTCTACTTCACCACTCCCCCTATTCACTTCACAACTAGTTGGTGAACGCCCCAGAGAAACACAACTCAAATTCGATGTGAACATGTTTGAGGCGCAACTTGGTGGGCATTTTCCTGGTAATTTCTCTGCGTAAGAAATGTGTGGCATGGAGTGGCATGGAAGTGTGGCATGGAATTAACAAGGAATTGTTGTATGGAAGAATTAGCTTGCATTACAGCCACTTATCCCAGAATAGTCACACCTAGCCCAACCATTGTTGGGGCGTTCATTGCAAAGCCAATTGATTGGTGGTTAACAAAGGCATGTAATAATCCGCTGCCCTCAAACTGTGAGCAAAGTACAGCCCTGGGGGGGGGGGGGGGAAGTAAGCTGGTTAAATGAGCAACATTTTTGCAGCGCTTCCCAAACCCAGTATCTTCGTGGAGCTCCTGAGCACAGCCCTAAATCTCACTCTCTCTCTCTCTCTCTCTCTTCTCTGTCTCTCTCTCTCTCTGTGGCCGGTTTAGAAGATTAAGTTGGGGGGCAGAGCATGTCGTGGGTGTTAGCCAGGTGTGACGCTCTACACCTGCCCCAGGTTGACAACAGGACCTGTAATTATTCTTAACTCTTAGACCATTAAAGAAGAACCTAAAGTGGGCCCGTGTATTGGGGATTAAGAGAGCAAACTTTCTATTCCACTTTTTTCTTTTTCTCATTATATTGCTAAAGCATTACAGATTTGTTGTTGATTTTGTCATATTTGTTATTTAGATTGAATGTTAACAGACTTCTTTGACAATATCATTGCTGGAGTTGAATATGAAAACAAAAACAACCATGCATCTACAGTCATATATTATTATTTATACTTCTTTATGCTATTCAATATCACAGCGGTAATGCAAGATGACAACTAAGATCAAGGGAAACATAAGAGGTTTGGATATGTTCCATCAACGGTATAAATTAGGTGCCATCCAGGTTATTTCATGATTTTTCTTGTTGATATGTTTGAAGATGAATGACATGGTAACAGATAAGTACAGCTATTTTCATTACTTTCACACCAATAGTCATCATTGGTATAAAAGTACAACTTTGTCTCTTTAATGTGCAACCGATACCTCTTTGCATGACGTTGAGAGAAAACCAGTTACTCAAATGTCTCCTTTGATACGTCTGAAAGGATAACATACCTGTGTGCCGTTGTTTTCTTTAATTATCAGCCACAAATACTTCCTTGGCATCATGAACATCCATTAAGTCTTGTGCATGCATGAATTTTTTTCATGCATGCACAAGAAACTTCCCATGGGACACATGTTTTGTGATTTTTTTATTTTATTTGCATATTCCAAACACATCTCCCACTACAGCCGATGGCCGACTGGCATAAACGTGGTGAGGCGATTCATAACCCACATACTATAATGCTTGCAGACATCAGCACGCAAACACAGGGGCCCCCACGAAAATACAGGTAACACTTTGAAATAAGGGTACATTAGTTAACATTAATAAGCATTATTATATAGCATTGGAGTAGGTTAAGTTTAGAGATATGGTGTAGGGGTAGTGGGTTAACCCCAACCCTATTAAATAATCAACATGAACAACAATTATTTTCACTTCCTATCTGTGAATTATTTGGGTTACTGAACTCATTAGGTGCTTCTGTGTAACTTGTTTGGGGACATATTACCGACAAAAAGTAGGTACAGGAATTTCAAACCGACAGCAAGAATGCTTGATTCTTGTCAGATTGTTATTACGGTGATTATCTTTTTAGAAAGAAATCATCAAGGCAAACAAAATGCTGTTGTTTGACACATTGTTCAAATTCTTACACATCACTTGAACATAAAACCCCAAATTGAGGGATTACCAGCTCAATAAGAAGTGCTCAACATCATTGTAGATCTAGATGTTGACCACGTTTAGATGTAGACATTCCATGGTTGCTTTGCAACAATCAAAAGGTTATTCTGTCTAGGCTTCTACAAAAAGGCAATGAAGTACAGCCTCTCATTTTACAGCCTATTTTCACTGTGATCTGCACCTTTAAGGGTTGGACCGGTTTGCTAAGGACCCAGGTTAATTGTTGAAATTGACTCTGTCGGGATGTATTCTAGACAATATTTTTGTTCAACTCAGCCACTCTCGATGTGTAGACGCCTTCTGAAATGTAGCAGTAGGCCATCAATTGTAATCCGTCATATCTCAAACGAGTGTTGAGCAGCTCCCGTAGCTGTATCTTTCTTTATTCCGTGAGCATGCACCGTGGCGTGTTTGCACAGAATCAAAACTTGTGGATTTGTTTGTTCGTCTGTTGGCACTTTCAAAGAAAGCTACACACCCAGTGCAGTTTGTATGCACTACTGTGGTTGTACAAAACATACAGTTATGGGGGCTGCTAAAAAAGTAAATAGATGGATTAAACGGAGGTCAATTTATGGCCAACCGCCCATCCATTTTGAAGTACGTCTACACCATGAGAGGAGGTGAGTTGAAAAACAAACACATAAGAGTTGAATTGCAGTTTAGCTTCAGGGTTCACCGCCAGCGCCCTCGAGGTGAGAAGTAACGTGAATGGACTTGTCGCAAAGAATCTCAACAAAAAATAAATAAAGGACTCCAGATTTCCACAATCCGTAGTTCAGTATACCCCCCGTCAGGAGATGGATTGGAGTCAATTGGTACTGGATCTGTAATGACCCAAATAGCAACGGCTCTGGTTTTCTTTGTGTTGCACTTGGCAGCTGGCTCTAATAGGCCGTTAAATTTGAGTAGTATTTCCTGTATCTTTAAAAGTAATGGTGATTAAAATTATATTAATAATGACAATAAAGTAATAATACGGCCTATAAAATGTTGACATCATTGTTTAACGTATATTTAGGATGTACAACACACACCATGTCCTAATTGACGGTTTTGTGCAGCATTTCACATTACCACCGGGGAACTTGATTTCTGTGGTACTACGTCACACTGGCACTGGGCTGCAGTAGTTACAATGGTGTAAAATAGGATAGTGTGTCTTCAAATCCATGGCCCAATCCCAATGTCTGGACCCACGGACTTTGCTGCGCGTTCTCGCGAAGTTATTAAGGCTTTAGTGCTGTCCCAATGTCGAATTCCAGTCCACACTTACCGAGCCCTTTCCGTGAGTCTGCATCAGTGCAGACTTCGCCTAAGGGAATTACCCACAGTTCAAAGCGTTGTGACGTTTACCGTGGAGACCATAAGGAAATCCGGAAATTAGGAAGGTAACAACAAGACGACACTACTGTCAATTCACGACCAGATGTGAATTTCAGCCTTTTTTTAGTGAGCCGGATCATTTGGATCAGCTCACCAACAAGAGCCGGCTCTTTTGGCTCCCAAACAGCTCTTCATATTACTAATAATACCTTTTATAATTCAGCCAAATGTAGCCCGTTCTGACTCATGATTAGTATGTGTAGGCCAATAATCACCTAATTCAATACATCCTTTATACTGAAGTAGTATTCAAAAGTTAAAATTATAATTTCTAATATCAATAAATTGAGGTAGCCGGTTGTTTTCATGTTTCATGTTTCATGTTTGCATTTAAAAAGAAAAAGAAAAAAAGAGAATTCCCAAACCGGCAAGTGTCAGCAGCATCTCTGTCATTAAACGTTGCCAAGGTAACATGTGCTCTCATGAAGTGCTGTCCCAATCCCATATATACCTATCTGAGCCCATGTGGCCTCACTTAGCACCTGAGATCAATTAAGTCTGTGAGTCCTTAGTCCTCAGGGCTCACTTTGGGATTGGGCCCATGTATCATCAACCATCAGCATAAGATATTTGTTTAATTTCCATATGAAACCATCTTTAAACAGGGTTCGGCCTCAGAATCAATGTATATTAAAATGTTGCAATGTTCCTATTGCGAGAAATCAATAATTCTGGAGGGACATAGATTTTCCGGGACAGCATCATCATATTCCAGAATCTACCATTGCTGGCTTAGGGCGTGGCCATGATCTCCATTCAGCTGCCGAGGGATGACCTTGATGAAGAGTCAACGGCCTTGTAGTCACTGTTAACCTGGCCAATCTCATCTGTTCTGCCAGAGGGGAGCCCAGTTATGACTGATGCATCAAGGTTTCTAGTCCGCCAGCGGCACACCGGATATCCCTTTTAGTCTTTGAGCATAAACTTGCTAGGTTCAGCGATAGATGCATTCCAAAATGTTCACAAAAGTATTGTGACAACTCTGAAAGGTTACTTTATTTTACTTTACAGCCTACTCAATCAGAGAGACAATCACTATTCAGACAATCAACAATATTACACATGTTTAAAAAAGAGGACATGGGGTGTTTTGCACAACAGCAGTATATGTTTAATAACGATGTCAAAATTATTTATTATGTCAAAATATGCCATTCAAAATGTTAAGTGAAAGTCAATAATTGAGGTGATAAATTGAACCATATCATTCTGAGACTCGAGATGTTTCTCCTGGACAGGGCAATAAGCAGGCTCTTTCTATTCCATATAATTTTTAAATCATATTTGCAAGAATCAAGTTGAGCTACAACAGAAACCTTGGAACAAAATAACTAGATTAATTGTGAATTTATGAAGGAACACGGATGAGAGGAGAGGAGGGAGATAATTAGAATTTGTTTAAGTAATGGGCAGTAATACTAAGTTATACTGTTAACTAGTTAGTATGTGTGTGTGTGTGTGTGTGTGTCTATGTCTGCTTGTGTGTGTGTGTGTGGTGTGTGTGTGTGTGTGTGTGTGTGTGGTGTGTGTGTGTGTGTGTGTGTGTGTGTGTGTGTGTGTGTGTGTGTGTGTGTGTGGTGCACGACCACCATTCTACCTGCCCTATGCCTCTGATCAGCTGGCAATAACTCCACCCCCTCTATCCCACTGAAAGTGCAAGTGAACCCTTCGCTTCATGCACCTCCACCCTTTCAAGGTCAGATTACACAAGACAGAAACACTAGCTTCAATAGCCTTTCAAAATAAAAGCTATGTGGCAGCTATATTATGAGTTTATTTTATTTTGAAGTGGAGCATGGCCAACCACCATGTTAAATCAGCTGTTAGCTGCTTCTACGGCCGCCTCAGCAGAGGATCAGCAGGGCCTGGCACAAGTGCGGCATGAATTGGCGAACATCCACGCCCGCGCCGTCTCTGGAGCAATCAGAGACTGCTGCTTCGCCACCTGTCTCAGCAGGAGTCGTTGCTCCTCTCCCTTCGCTCCGTGAGCCTAATGTGGGAGCACCTGAGCGTTATGATGGCAATCCTGTCACCTGTAACGCCTTTCTCTGCTACTGCTCCATCATCTTTTCCCTGCAGCCGCTCCCCTTTTCCTCCGAGAAAGGTGTTCAACAAAGCTAAGGCTACCTCCCTGCCACCTCACCACCCTATGACTGTACCATAGACCTACTGCCGGGCACTCCGCCTCCCAAAGGACGCTTGTACTCTCTCTGCCCCTGAGAGAAAGGCCACGGAGGAGTACATACAAGGCTCCTTAGCGGCAGGGATCATCCGTCCTTCCTCTTCACCTGCTGGTGCAGGGTTTTTCTTTGTGGATAAGAAGGACAAGTCTCTGCGGCCCTGTATAGACTATCATGGACTTAATGGCATTACAGTTAAGAACCGTTACCCCCTTCCACTCCTCTCCACAGCCTTTGAACTGCTCCAGGGGGCAACAGTGGTCTCCAAGCTCGACTTGAGGAATGCTTATCTTCTGGTCCGCATCCGGGAGGGAGATGAGTGAAAGATGGCCTTCAACACACCAACAGGACATTATGAATATCTGGTTATGCCCTTTGGTTTGACCAACGCCCCGGCTGGCTTCCAAACTTTGATCAACGACCTGCTCCGGGATATGCTGAACAAGTTTGTCTTTGTTTACCTGGATGATATCCTGATTTCTTCTCGTAACCAGGAGGAGCATGTTACTCACGTCAAATCTGTCCTCCGCCACCTCCTGGACAGTTCCCTGTATGTCAAGGAAGAGAAATGTGAATTTCATGAACCCTCAGTCTCCTTCCTGGGATACATCATTGCCAAAGACTGCTTGCAGATGGATCCAGCTAAGGTCTCAGCAGTGACCTCCTGGCCAGTCCCGGAGACACACAAGCAACTGCAGCGTTTCCTGGGGTTTCCCTATTTCTACCGGCGTTTCATCAGAGGTTTCAACTCCATTGCCTCTCCCCTCGTGGCCCTCACCTCATCCAAGACATCCTTCTGCTGGACTGACGAAGCACAAGGCGGCTTCGACACCCTCGAGACTCACTTCTCCACTGCTCCCATCCTCTAGATCCCCGAACCTGAGCGCCAGTTCATTGTGGAGGTGGACGCATCCGGTGTGGGGGTGGGGGCGGTTCTGTCTAAGCACTCCTCCGTCGACCAGAAGATCCACCCCTGCGCCTTTTTCTCTCGACGCCTAACTCCCACGGAAAGGAACTACGATATTGGTAACAGGGAGCTTCTGGCGGTGAAACTGGCCTTGGAGGAGTGGCGCCACTGGCTAGAGGGAGCCAAGGTGCCATTCATTGTGTGGACTGATCATCGCAACCTGGAATATATTCGATCTGCCAAGAGACTGAATTCCAGACAGGCCGGCTGGTCACTGTTCTGACAGGTCACTGACAGGTTCAACTTCACACTGTCCTATCGACCCGGGTCTCGTAACATTAAACCAGATACACTTTCCCGGCAGTTTCCTGAGCGTCCTGATGAAACGGTTGAGCCCTCCACCATCACCTCTGGCCTCCTGTCTCGTTGCCTCTGTCACTTGGGAGATAGAGGAGAGGGTGTGAGCTGCCACTGAGGACCAGCCTGGTCCTAGTCCCTGTCCCCCTGACCGCTTGTTTGTTCCGGCTCACATTTGCTCCGATGTACTCCAGTGGGGGCATGCTTCCCGGCTCACCTGCCACCCTGGCATTCAGCGAGACTTCCTGCAGCAGCGCTTCTGGTGGTCATCACTGGAGACGGATGTCCGAGGCTATTTCAACGCCTGTCCTATGTGCAACCAGAACAAGACCTCTTGTCGTCCACCAGCCGGCTTCCTGCACCCATTGCCGGTTCCTCATCGCCACAAATCGTCACAAATCTCCCTGGACTTTGTAACTGGCCTACCTACATGCAAAGGCCACACTGCCATCCTCACAGTTGTCGACTGTTTTAGCAAGATGGTCCACTTCATTTCCCTTTCCAAGCTTCCCTCTGCCAAAGAGACAGCTGAACTGGTTCTCCAGAACATCTTTCGTCTCCACGGACTGCCTACTTTTGCAGTCTAGTTGGGGCCTCCGTCAGTCTGTCTTCTGGCTTCCCGCCCCAGTCCAATGGGCAGACTGAGAGAATGAACCAGGACCTGGAGACCACTCTTCGCTGCTTGATCAACCACAACCCTGCTTCCTGGTCTGAACAACTGATCTGGGTAGAATATGCCCACAACACCCTCACCTGCTCTTCCACTGGACTTTCACCCTTCCAGTGCGCCTATGAGTATCAGCCCCCACTATTTGCCAACCAAGAGAGGGAGGCTGCCTGCCCATCGGCACAAGCCTTCGTTCACCGTTGCTGGCGTACCTGGGACCGGGCACGTACTGCTCTCCTCAAGTCTGTTGACCGCTAAGCTGCCGCCGCCAACAAGCACCACACGCCTGCTCCTGCCTACCAGGTTGGCCAGAGGGTCTGGATCTCCACCCATGACCTGCCCCTAAAGGTGGAGAACCGCAAGCAGGCTCCCAGGTTTGTTGGGCCCTTCTCCATCGCTCCCATCATATACCTAGAGGCGGTACGTCTTCGGCTTCCGGTCCATGAGGATCCACCCGACGTTCCATGTCTCCAGGATCAAGCCAGTCCAAGAGAGTCCTAAGGTTCCTCCCATGCTGCCTCCTCCACCTCCTCGGCTCATTGATGGTGGTCCTGTGTACGCTGTCAGGCGCCTCCTTCGCTCTTGCAGCCATGGACGTGGGATGCAGTATCTTGTGGATTGGGAGGGGCACGGTCCGGAGGAGCGCTCCTGGGTGCCAGCTCGGTTCATTGTGGACCCTCGGCTCATTTCCGACTTTCACCGTCTGTATCCTGACCAGCCTGCTCCGTCCTCACTTGCGCCTTCTCCGGGTCCATCTGCTGATGGACCTTCTGATCCTCTGGTGAGGGGGGGCACCGATGTGGCTGCCTCTTCCTGCTCATCTTCCTCTTCTGCTGCAGAGGACGTGGACTCTGCTGCCTCTGAGGAATTTTACCCCTCCTCCAGGCCCCCTCCACCCTCCCAGCTCGGGCTGGGACGTCTGGGGCCGTCCCTTGCCTGATTCAAACCCACTCCTTCCACCCAGTCTCTGCCAGATTGTCTTTAGCAGCATGCAAAGCACTCCAGTATTATTTCCTCGATTGCTTCCTTGGTTTCGACCCTGCTTGTCCCTGATCCGTCCTCGTTGTCCCTGCCCTGGTAACCTGAACCGCTTTCTGTCCCTGACTCCTCTGCCTGGCTAGCTCAGGCTGTGGACTATTCTTGTGTACCTTCTGTGGATTTTAAGACCCTGTTTGGACAATAAACTGTTTAACTGTTCCAACGCTGGTCACAGTCTGTGCTGTTCTTGGGTCCAACCTCACGCCCATTACAAATGTGGGTGACAGGATCGTAGTTATGGAAGTTTTATTAATTAAGTTAAGTGGTATTCATTTAAGAAAACTGCCTTTATGGCCACAAATTTATTTTTATTGTTATGGTCTTATTGCTACTTTGTTGTGGAAATAATACATTTCAGACAAAGCTGGAGCCAAGATAAAAAAAATTGTCTGGGCACCTTCCCGCATTCCTAAGTGCTTTAAAAGCCTATTCTACTGAATACTCAAGATAACGTTTTACCAGAATTAATGAATTAGGCGTCCATACCTACTTCTTGTTAAATTGGTTTAGGGGAAGCTGATCTTAACATGAGATGACCAACCTGAGAGTCTTTGCTCTAGGCAAAAAAAGGCCATGAAGGAAAATAGTGCATGGAAATAAAGTCAATAAAGTCATTAATTTACAAGATATCTAGCAAAACCAAAATATACAATATCCAAACATAAAAGGTCAAGTAATGAGGCAGCAATGAGGAGACTGAAAAACATTGAGGGAGCAAAGTATTCCTCATCATAACAACAACCAAAAATATGGGAGACCACAATTCTGGTTCAACTCAAGATGAGCTTGTGGATGCCAATTACTTATATGCAAATTAAATACAACATTAAACACCGAGGGACACACACACACAAAAGCACACATTCACACAAACAAACACATACACACACAATCACACAGTCACACACACACATACACAAACACACACAAAAAAGCCACACACTAACAATCAGTCGCACACACACACACACACACACACACACACACACACACGGACACAGCTTGTTGACTGAGTAGGAAGTGGCACTGGTCTCTTTCCTTCACGGCTTGTCTTCGAACTTCTGCTGACTCATGAGAATCCAATCAACAGATGCTTCACATCAGCCACACACACACATAGCTATACACCACTCATAGCTAGTCATCCTATTTACTTATTAATTTCCCATACACACACATGCACATCAGACATACAGACAGGCAGAACTTTTAAATTCGTGCCTCAATTAATGATGATGTTGTTCCTGGCATCAGTAAATAACTGTATAACTAACATCTAACTAAGTAACTAACGTTACTTCACAATAACTTTTCCCCCGAAAAACATTTTTCAATGTTTAAGTTGATTCAATTGTACAACCCCACAGGAGGCAGTGGTTGAATGACGCACTGGAGACATTGGCCTGTTGAAGGCTAATGTGTGTAAGAGTTTGACATTTAGTTGTTTTTTCTCAGTCCCTTCTGGCACTGGTTCGGACCTGCTGACCTACCTCCGTCAGGAACCTCTCCACCTCTATTGGATTATGTCGTCTGGCACTCTAATACCCAACCAAAACACAGTGTTTGTATTGTGCACCGCTTTGTCTGGAAACTTCATGGAGAATCTGCCCCCAGCAGGACCTCACGAAGGTGCCCAGATGCGGGCCGCGTCCCATGGGTAATGAGAGGAGAAAGTGGGGGTTCGTTCTTCTCAGGGTCCCCAGTGCCATGTGGAGGCCAGACGAGATGGGTGATAGCCCAAGTATCCTGGCCTTAATCGGCCCCTAAAAAAACCTGCCAGCCTCCTGGGCACCGGGACTAATTCAATACGGTGTCCTCTGAGTTTAAGCCCCAGAAAGGAGCTTAGGAGGAACGCAAGATGGGAGACAACAAAACCAGACTTCGGCTAAATCTCCAGATTTAAATGTTTCATATCGTGAACTTCATCGATCCATTGAATCGTACATTCGATTGAAAATGGGTGACTCAGAAAACGTTCGCGATTTTGCTGAGGGTTTTGGTATGCTTATATTTCTTATTGATCTTTGTATTGAAGCATTTTTACTCTGTGTTCTTGATTTGGTACAGGTATGTATATATTTCATAAGACATGACTGGCCCAAATCCTGCTGCGGCTCGAAAGGTGGCTCTTCACTTAAAGAACCTCACCTGCCAAAAAAACAAATCCTGCTTAAGGACAAGCCCTCACCTTTGATATTTGTCCTCTGCTTGCCTCCCGGCGGCAGGCTAGACACTCCTGGTAATCTTCTTCTAGTCTTGGCGGTGTGTTGATGGTGGATGCTTCACAGCAGTCCAATCGGCTTCCCTTTTCCACGCGTCCGTGTCAAGCCAGCGTCTGGCTTCAATCTCCTGGGCCACATGAGTTGTTTTTTCCTTTTTCAAACATGTGGTGTTCACTGTGTGTGGCCCTCCATTTTTATTTGACCCAGAAACGCTCTTAAAATGACTCGGAACGACAAAAGAAAAAATCACTCCAGGAGGTGAGATATTGGGATCCAAAAGTTGTGAAATCCCAATTTTTTGTGTCATAACAAAGTCCTAAAACCCATCTGTTTCACTTCACAATATCCAATTTGTATTTACTGACAGTATTAACTTACATAAACAAACATAAGTGCCCTAACAAGACACGTGAATAAAGGTGTTGAGAGGAAATTGACTAAAGGCCATACAGGTTTTAGAACATCTTGTCAACTCTATTGGGTCCCTCCCACCAGATGGCACTGGTGGGAGGGATCTGAACGACTTGGAACACATCCGGGCCGCATGGGGCCAGACGTCAGGTGGGTTCTTTCCTTTCAATCAATTTGACCTCACTCTTTCTTACCGTCCTGGTTTGAAGAACATCAAGCCTGATGCCCTGTCTTGCCTGTTTGTTTACTCTGGTTCTGCTCAAAGGTCTCCTACAAATATCCTGCCCTCTTCCTGGGGGGTGGTGGCTATCACTTGGGGCATTACGGAAGGGGTATGAAAGGCATCTGTTAATGTTCGAGTGCCGGAGGGCTGCCCCCAGAGCGGGTTGTTTGTTCCTGCTTCTCACCATGCTCAGGTCATCCATTGGGCCCGTATCGCACTCCCCTGCTGCTGCCCTGTCACCTGTCTTGTTTCCCAGAACCTGGCCACCTGGAGCAGAAGGCTGATTTGGGTAGAATATACACATGATGCCTCGCTCTGCATCTGGTCTCTCCCCCTTCCAGTGTGTTTACAGTTACCAGCCACCGATATTCGCTCAGCTGGAGACGGAGGTCAGCGTCCTCTCTGCCAAGGCCCTCGTTCGTGGGCCCTCGTGGGTCACTGCACCTGAAGCCGGGCACTTCCCCTACGGCTGGAATGCCGTAAGCTGGCTCCCTGGTTTGTTGGTCCCTTCCCTATCTCTAAGGTCAACAATCCAGTGGCAGTGCAACTCCGACTTCCCAGTTATCTGGGGGTTCACCACACTTTCCATTTGACCCAACATAAAACTGCCACATCTCTCCCTCTACATTGATTACTTCACTCCCTGTCCTTCAATTTCCCGCATCTGCTATTGTCCTCACTCACCTTGATGGTTTTCACCTGACCCTCGTTAACATTCCCCTCCAACTTTATTTAGTCAGCTTGTTTCCCTTCCCTTGTGCTAGTTCGTCTTCGGTCTTAAACGTGTCCCAGCATCTCCTGAGTATTTATTATATAATTTATGCCTTGAGTCTCTTCTCAAACAGAATGAGCCATAAACACAGTTTTAAAGAGTTTCTTATACCGTTGAATGCCCACTAGGAGAGCTTTGTTAAAGTAGCGAATGTTCACATCGTCAGATTTGTGGCTCTCAAGCAAGGAGATGTGTGGTCAACTACAATGGATAGTAAAGCTGTAATTGGTGGTGGTATTGACATCCTGCTCATCTAACTTACAACCAGCAGCCATCTTCCTTGTTTGGATCCCGCCATACACTCTAGTCTCAATCAACATGAGCCTCTAAGTTAACCACTACGGAGGGAACCATTTTGAGAGCGTTTTTCCACACTTTTACTTCATTCATGCAGCATATGGGCAAGATAATGGTCATCATTTCTTAATATGTATAGTCAGGGCCGTAGGAATGAGTTTAACATTGGGGGGGACACATAACACATACACTGAAAAATTCACAAATATATTTTATTCTACTAAAAAGATACATTTGTGAATGTAAAGGAAAACACATTTTGAATGGCAGTAATGAACTCATAAATATCAAATCAATTCTTTAATTGCACGCTCAATCATCCAGTTTTTTAGAATAAGAAGCGGTGACAAGACGCTGTGTTGCGCTTTCAAAATAAAATAAAATATTTTTCTCCCCCGGGTATAATTTTTAGGTGGGACAAATGCGCTTGTCTCCAATATTGGAGGGGACACGTCCCCTCCGTCCCCCCCGGTTCCTACGCCCTTGTGTATAGTATATAATAATCATATCCTGAGTAAATTTCTCCTTTAGTATTCGTTGTTAGACAGTGAATTCAGACACAGGCATGTAAGGAGCAGGTTTGGGCCTGACAGATTGAAGATAGGCCTTCATACCAATAAGACGCAGGAGATAAGCCAGTTATTTCCGATGCAGGTCATAATACGTGGATAGGGGGGCTTAAGAAGTCATACAGTATTCTTAAGAAGTCATACAGGAGACAAACATGGGGATAAAACACGCAATATGTTATTCTTGGACACCCACAGATATTTCCCCTGGCAGTAAATTCCGGCCACCTGATAGCTCCTTATCAAACATTAACCACTGTTCTTGCCTGCATGATTTCCTACCTGGGAACAGAATGTCTGTTTTTTTAATTTAATTAAAGGGTGAAGTTAATAATTAAAAACCAACAAGCATAAAATAATAATTGATTACAAACTTTTATAGAATCACAATTAAAGTTCCTGAGCATCTGACTGGTATATTGCTTTCCCTTTGATTTGTTAGTATGATAGATTAACAAGGTGTCGGGCATTTATCCCTTTTCTCTCTTGGCAATAGTGTGGAGGAAATGGATTTGCATATAACCAAACACAGGGGTAATCAAAACAAATTAGTTAAATATTGTAAACAAAAAGCACTAAGGTGTACTGTACGACAGCAGAGAGCTGCTATCTTAGTTCCTATTTTGTGAGGATAGCAAGATAATAACTTGTTAACATGACATTACCAAGGTAGTATTCCTGATATATATATTGCAAAGAAATGTGTTAGCGTTTAGGGAACTGTACAGAAGCCGTGAGCAGCTATGATTGGCACACTATTTCTGTCCCTGTTATGTGGTGATAACAAGATAATAACTTGTGATACAAACACCTGTCGTGATAACAAATTATTAATATGTTGTCTCAGGATCATAGACCCTTCGCCTATACAGTTGCAACCTTGATAACCATCTCCGTACTTGACCAACATGTATTTATATATTGTCACTGACACACACAATGCTTCATGACTGCGGTTTTTCAGTTTAACCCACAACCCTCTGATAAGGGATAACGTCTAAATTAGGTGAGCAAAATGACAGCACCACATTGGTTTTTAAGAGATAATAAGTTATTATCTTGTTCTCACAACAAACTGAACCAAAATCCTTAGACTACCCATTAAAGCGCTGGGGGTCCGCCGTAGTAAGGTGCCTTCGCTGTGTCCATGCATACACAATTCCTATACTCAAATCTTGTCTCAAAACACATTTCTATTCAATTGCATTGGCGACTGTCTGTGACATCATTCTGGTGGCAACCAATGATCCTCCCTGAAGAAATATTTATTTAACGTCAGAATAATATATATATTTTTTTTAAATATTGTTTTTTGCAGCCGAGCCAACCCATTTGCTTGTTGTAAATGGTAAGCCATTTGTGCTTCTAAGATCTATCCTGAGCTGTGATATAATGCGTCTTAGGTGCGATTGTGTGACGAAGTGTTAAAGTCAGTACGATTGTTTATGAGAAATGTCTGATAGTTGTATTGTTTTGGGGGGGTTCTTTTTTGCATTATTTTGTTCTCCCTCTCTCCTTTCTTCTCTTATTTTCCCTTCCCCGTCTCCTCTTACTTTGTCGCTCCCCCAGTCTCACATATCCTCTTCCCCTCCCCCTATTATCCCTCTCTCCCTCTCTGACACTCCATCTCTCTCTGACTCTTAATAGAATACATTTTTAAAGAGGAAATCCGAAACTCCTCTGTGATCAGTCTAGCTAACGCTCTGCTTCTTCTTAAGCATACTCATAGGAAAAGATCTGGCATTCATTTCCCCTACTGCTCGTCGGCAGAAGTCCAGGTATCAACTAGGACTCTTTTTAACAGTTCAAAGAAATTTCCACCTCACAAAATGACAACCTTCTACTAAAAGGACAGGAGTATTATGTGTTAAGAGCTTTTGTTGGGCCAATCTGTCTGGCTGTCTGTGTGTTTTTTGTGTATTGATGCAAGTGTGCTAGGGACTGCTTGGGTTCTGAGCACCAATAATGCAAAAAATGGGGTGCTGGACAAAACCATTAAGCTGTTTAAGGAAGTTTAACATGGTAAAAGTTTAATTAGGAAATTGAACTAGTGAATTGACTAAACAAATCAATTAAATGCTTCCTGAGGGTTTACTAGAGTAATAACCATTATAGTGAAGTTATTATTCAAAGATAATAATCAAAGAATAATGCGATATTCACATTTAAGTCTTTCTATGTTAGCAGTTGTGTTCATCTGGTTGATAAGCAAAAACTCACAGTAAACTAATAACAATTTTGAAAAGAGCAATGCTGATGAATACCATTGATAAGGTTAATATGTTAATGTTGATAAAATACCAAAACATATAAATAACGTTCTTGTGCTTAGAGCAAAGGGTGTGTTGTGACTAATAAACTGAGTTAACCATAAATAATAACAGGTAGACAAGAGCTATTTATGATTTGCTGTTTGGTCAGCGGGTGCCTCCAGATGTTGGGAGTTAACCACTTAAAAGTGCACTGGGTCAGGGTCAGCTGAGAGGCCTCTCGACAACTGGCCTTTGTCAGTCACTCAAGAGAATAATTCCATTCCCTCCCCCCCCTTATATGATTTGAGCCTCACCGTCTGATAAGAGGTAGCCTGACTGGGGTTTAGTTTGTTTTATCTCCATTGTGAAAGCAAGATGAAGCTCAATTGTGTTTCATTGGGGGATGAGTTAAACACTCGTAACTCTCACCAACAGTTGACCACGCCCTCAGAAACTGCCCCACCTGTGCTGCACACAACTATCGAAATAACCTACCGACACTAGGCTCATACATACCCAGCCCAAAAGGACCATTCACACACCCAAATATTGAGAATTTGCTAATCAGTTAATGGTTGTCAATACATGCTAGTGGGGATAGAGTTGTTCCGCAGATGTGTAGAATTCCAATATGAAGTGTGTCAGCAGAGGCAGTGGTAAAGTTCCTCTACAGAGAAGTTTTAGAGAAATTCAGTATTCCATACAGGATCCACTCAGACAAGGGCTCACAATTAGTTAACCTGGGTGTTGCAGGAATGTTATAAGAACTACACATCAAACACAGCAAAGGCCGTGTTTACCATTCACAGTCGCAAGGAACGGTAGAGAGCGCTACTGGCACCTTAAAGGCCAAAATAGCTAAGAGCTGCCATCACAGCAAGATCAATTGGGTTGATGCCCTGACACTTGCCCTGGTGGAAATGCACATGCAAACAAACCGCATGACACCACATGAAATGCTAACAGGAAACATATGCCAGCCTCTGATCCAGAGCCAGCTCATCAGGATACTTCAAGCACCATTGATGCTGAGCGCAACACGGACACAGCCAAAGGTGACAACAGTGAAGAGTACTCACCACCATAAATCAAATACACGGGACACAAGCAGTAACCAGGCTAAACGGCAGCAGTGATTGTCATCACCACAATAACAATGTGTTTTTTAACTGGTTTGATGGTTTGGCAGATGGAGAGCCTGGTTTGCTTGGTAATTCTCATGATTCTGTTTTGCTGTGTTGTTCCACTCATTCGCTCCTTCAATGTAAGACTTGTTGCTGCCACACAGATGGCTTATGCCCACCCCTGAGGCTGTCCCCTTTTTGTATGATTACTCACAGGACAGTGACCAGTATCTGTGATTGATTGCTTGATTGATTTGTATTGTTCAAAGTGTTATATATTCATACAGCAACATGATATCACGTTCACGGAACAAATATAACTTATTGCCTTTGCAGATCATAATGTGCACATCTTGAAGATGAAGGTTATCTATGCATTGTGCATTTTTACCAATATTTTTGTAAAGTTGAATATGAAGAATATGAAGTTTTCATGTCGGCTACTGTCTTAACTGGTACTTTTTTGTTTACATTACATTATGTGAGACTTTCATTCCCCCTCAAAGGGGGGAATGATGTTAATTAATTTAATCTATTACCTCATTAAACCCCAGAATATTAAAGCTAACATCATTACCTCATTGGACGTGACACAGTATTAGAGCCAATCCCAGTGCTGACTAGTTTCTGCTCACAGAGTGGTCAAAGCAACCCTCGACCATTAAACTAAATAAAACAGACCATGATGAACTCTTTACCATACCTCTCTCATCAATGCATATTTTAGATTTTCCTTTGTCCAACAGAAGCTTCATTAACCACCTACAGAGTGCATGTCTGTTCACCTTGTAGCTCTGAATAAACCATGTGTTTAACCTGTACCACTCTTAGCCATACGTAGCCGTATCACCATACCAGAGGCCCAAACCATGTTTCATCACCTTTAACACTATTCGGTTCATACCTAGCCCGAAACCACTATATCAGAGGCTTTAAGATAACACCATTTAAAAGGTGCTCTATAAACAAATATGATTTGAAGCCTCAAGAATTATAATGACAGTTCAGGATAACAGTGCAATTTGGGATATGAGAAGGTGTATGAGAAGGTAGAGGTTTGAGATTTTTTTTACTTATGCATAACTTGCTCTGTACTGAATCCTCTGCTTGTCTCAAATCCAGGTTCTCTTTGAATCAAGACATCGCATGAGGCTAGCTGGAAAATCCAGCGTTTCATTTTTAACAGATGGTCTAGCTATAATAATTTATCTCCATAAAATGTCTATCGCAATCGGTTGACGTTTAATATTTTCAAATGTACAAGTGATGCACCTTTTTCAAAGGAAATAAGCATGGTTCAGCCATGCACGTATAAAACATGTATGCATTACATACAAATCTTTACACCTTTAACTTCAACTGGCGTTCAATCTTTTAAGATTCAAGATAATTGTTGTCGCATGTCATATACAAGTATATGGCAGTACAATTCATTTGTTCTGGCTCCTCTACCCAGCAGCAGCAAACAAGTTATATCATCTATATAATACAGGGGTCTCAGACTCAACTTACCTGGGGGCCGCTGGAGGTAGAGTCTGGGTCAGGCTGGGCCACATCAAGTATTCCACAAAAAAAAGGAGCACAACTGACCCAATCTAAGTTAATGATCGGGCTATAATTAGATCACTTTGGCTATGTAATCGCTGACAACAGGGGACATTTCATAGTGTTTGGTGGAAACCGGGACATTTTAGCGTCCTTTGGCTTTTGTCGGGACTCAGGACACGCAACTCAATATTGGGACTGTACCGGCAAAACCGGGACATCTGGTCACCCTATCACAAGTGATAAAAAGGCGTGGCAAGCGACTCAATGTGTGACACCACCACACGAAAAATGTGTAGTTTGACAACAACGCGTGGGCCGCACTAACACTAAACTTTGATGTCAAGTAGGGGGCCGCAAAATATCATCCCACGGGCCTCAATTAGCCCCCGGGCCGCGAGTTTGAGACCCCTGATATAACACAACACAATTTAAACAAATATTAATCTTTATTCAAATAGAACAGCAGCAGTAATGATTATTATAATAATAAGAGCAAGGGTGCAATGTGCAATGGGTTAGGGGCAGGCAGCAGACAGACCACGAGAGTCCACTGGTTATGAGCCCGGTGGTCTGGTGGAAAAGCTGGCCCCTAGTTGGCTGGTCTGGGCCTTGAGGCCGCGACACTGCTTGCCAGACAGTAGCGGCTGAACAAATTTGTTGTTGGGGTGGGTGGGGTCCTTGATGATCCTTCAGGCTTTTTTGACACACCTTTGGTTATAAATGTCCTGGATGGAGAGAAGCTCACGTCCACTGATGCGCTGGGCTTACCACACAATCCTCTGCAATGCTTTGCCTTTGAGGGCAGTGCAGTACCCACGCCAGGCGGCGATGAAACCTGTCAGAAGGCTCTCTGTAGGGCCTCTGTAGAAGGCGTGTAGGGTCTTGGACCCTCTGCCGAACTTCTTCTTAAGTCCTCTTCCCCCTGAGGTGGAAGAGGCTTTGATTGTTTTACCCCAGAGCCGATTTCTCTGGTTGTAAACCTCCCTCCTGCAGGCGTCTTGTTGTTGTCGTTGTCATTGATCAGGTCCTATCACTGTTGTGTCATCATTAAACTTAAGAACCGAGTTGGAGCCGTGTGCTGCCAGGCAGTCGTTTCTGTCCAGGGAGTATATAGGGTGGGGGGGGTTGAGTTCAGAGTTGAGTTGAGTTGAGTACTGTGTTGAGGGTCAGAAAGGCAGAGGTCCTTATCCCACTCCTCACCACTTGGCGTTGACCAGTGAAGAATTCTAGGATCCAGCTGCTCAGGCTGGGCTTGTTTGCTAGCTCCCTAAGCTTGGTGTCGGGCCTGGAGGGGACTCTGGCATTGAATGCTGCATTGTTGTCAACAAACATGCAGTCTCACAGTGCCTTCATACATAATTGCATAACTGAAAGCAGGTTTTCCAAACTAGTTTATTTTTCTCTCTTCCGTCATGCAAGTTACTACATTTTAGCCCCATTCATGTCTGCTTATCCTCCAATCTAAATTAGTCAGAAGCCCCAACTTGTTTGGTTAATTCTAAGATGCTCAAATCGTTCATCTGATCAATGCAGAAATTCTCCCATGGTTTAAATGGCATGGCAAGAATGCTGACCTGCTGTTCAGGAACTCAACTCAGCCCTTATCCTTCCTGTTTGTCGCGCCCCCATGTTTTTAACATTTCCCCCACCCCCCAGTATTACTCGGAGGGAGACCTTACCCTGGAGAAGGGACAAGAGAATAAAAAATATATACTTTTGAGACATCCAACAACCCACTGCTATGGCTGAAACAGGAACTGCAGAACACAATCGATGTCATTATTTGAAACGTCATTCTTGGCAAACATTGTTTCCGCATTGACCGACTTAATTTAACACCCCACACGTCCAGCTATCTAACATAAAGTGTAATTTTTTAATGCAGTGGCTACCATTTCCCCCAACGTTAGCATGGCTGTAACAGTCCTTACTTCAAACCAGTCTGTGGCTTTTCTGTGTGGACTCAACAGATTCTTCCTGTGTTCTCCTGTGTTCCTACAAAAACATTCATGTCTGGGTGTTACTTAACTGCTTCTACCACACAAGTAGTTTGATCATGAACCCTACACGTCACTGAAAAGTATTTCTTCAGCCAGATGCAGATCAGAGAGATCCACTCTAGCCTACCAGCTGATACAGTCCACTTATGATGTGACCAGGAAGGGAATCTATCAATCAAACATGGACTCAGGGCTGAGATGAAACAGAAAGCCTCTTCCTATACGCAGTCCCGTCAAACCGGAACAAGCTGCAAAAAGACTTCAGATCTCCTTTTTCTGACTTAAAGAAACACCTGAAACATTTGTCCCTCTGATCTTTCTTTAGTCTTTTACTTCTGCTTCAGTTCTTCATTTCTTCATTTATATTAGTTTGGAGTGTGGGTTGGGTTTCTGTGAAGCAGTGCGAACATGTCATTGTTCTAAAAAAGCATTAACATATGTGCACGTACATTTATTTGTTTGTCTATTGGCTGCTTCTTCCCACAGAAAAAAGCTCCCAAGATGCCTTGCAGTGGTACACTGTTTGCTCTTGGCTTTCTGCCAAAAGTAGGGAAAGGCCATCTATTTTACGACTGAAACGCGATGAGCGATGCAGTGAATCTCTTCAGAACAAAATCATTTAACAAATAACACATCAACTTCAAATAGGGACATGATTCATAGTGACTTTCCGGTTGTTTGCTAAGGAGAAGCTCCCTTTTAGGAATCTGTCAGAAATCTTTCAATAAGGAGACCTTCAGGCAGCCATTCAATTGGCTAGCGGTATGAATATCTCTGCCAAGTCCCAGGCAAAATTATTTTTACACATTCTTGGCCTGGCTGTCTTTATCAGATTTAGAATCAGCAATGTGTCTCAAGAAAATAAATCAAGATAGATTTACAGCAGTTGGCAAAGCAGGTATTGGGAAGGTTTTCTGCCATTAAAACACCAACATTATTTGGTCATAAAGATACATTGCCCCAGTGAATGATGTTTGCTGGGTGTTTTGTGACCATAGATGCCATGTGACCCTATTAGACATGGTTATATTCATTTTGAGCACATTTAGTATCATATCGACTCATTATTCTACTTATTCTACTACTTCTACAAACCAAATCCTTCTATTCTCTGTCAAACGTGACCAGATTCTACTCACTGAGCCAGTAAGTTTTCTTCTTTTAAAAGCAATAACAAGCAAGCTGATATGTGTTATCCGGCAAGGGATATGTATCAGGGATGTTGTACCACAGCCTTATTCACTGTACTCTACAGAGGCCGTAGACTGTGTGCTGTAAATGTTATAATATTAAATTATATATGTAATATTCTGTTGTTTTTACAACACCACATACGCGCACACACCCATGTTTATATATATATTGGTATATATATATATATATACATACAGGTTTATATATAAAGTACTGTTTTCTTATTTCAACACATTGTCAAAAACCTTTGGTTCATGTTTTTAGCGATTCAACATTTTTAAATATGTTGGGAATACACATTTCAATGCACCCAAGTACAAATATAAATTCCCCCCCATCATCACGTGCCTCAGGCCAACAGACAGAGAGTGAAACCAAATAGCTCCGAGAGCACATGGAGACATTGATGGACTATTGAGTGGTTGAAATGGGTTCAGTGGGATCACGTTGAACACGGGAGGCCTCGATCATGGGCACAAATCCTGGGGGGACGGAGGGAACAACGAAGTCCCCCCCCCCCCCACCCCCTAAATTTAAATCAATTCTAAATGTATGTGGTCTGACCGTTGCATATACCATTGGCGGGTTGTGCACCATGCCTAATTTCAGAGAATAAATTAATGGTGCTGCATTTGTGGATGTGTGGCTCTGTACAATTGGTAAATATGTATAGTGAAAAGGGCTTCATTAAAATATATATGTTTTAAGCTACTAGTAACCGGCGTGTCTGTTACAGCAGATAATTTGATATATGTTGGTATATTCTTGATATCGCCTCCACTAAATACTCTGAGTTGTAATGAGATCTGCGCCCTTGGCCTCAATATATGTATATCTTTTACAGTCTATGATGCCTACATGCCGTGTCTGTTTAAAGGGGGATAACTGTATGGATCAACAGCACACACAGAGACAGTTTAACCAACTCACTTTTTAGACATGGTAATGAGAATGGGGGGATGCAGGGACGTGAAAAAATAAGACATTTTTATAAAGGACATTTAATCAGGGTAATCAGACCCAACCCAAATGAGAAAAAGAACAATTACTCTGCAAGATACATAGAACATAGAAGGCTCAGCTGTTTATGCATATACAGTAATCAAAGACACAACAATTACAATCAGTTCAAAGTGGAGTCATTGTTGACAGGCCGTCACAGAGAGAGCCCTTTGACATCTCTATTAGAGGTTTTAGTTTTTGCTACTTGTGCTCTCTTTGGATTATTCTATTTTATACTGTTTCTTGTTCATTCCCTAATTTGCGATACATGGGCTTCTCCATAAGAGCCTTGAAAGAGCCACACAGCAGTGTGGAACATTCATTCATTAACTATTTATGTTAACATATCACAGATGCAATTAATTCAAGTAGTTCCTGACTCTGGCTCTGGCTTCCTGGTTCCGGACGGGAAAATAACCTTTGATCTTTCAAAGCTTTTGGAAAAATTATCGCTTAGCACAATCTGTTTCCTATTTATTTTGTGGGTACAAATGGCATAATGTTTTTTTAGTTTTTGAAAGAAATATTTACAAACTGATGGAATTTATATGCTCGAAGAAGCTCTCATGGGAATAACTCCCTGTCCAGCAAAATAGGTAGATTAAATAGCAACAGTAAACTAAACTTCTTTGGGGGATTGGTTTGCTGCCACCTATTTTAAGGTTAAAATCTGACATCCATCGTGCACTGTAAACATACTTTTATATATATATATATATATATACAATAAGAATACAGAATGTATGTTTTTTTCACTTGTACTTGTTCCATAATATATTTATATATTAGTTATTTTTAAGGTCTGCAAACAAGCAACATGTTTTTCATCTTCAAGTGTAAAACTGGGTAAATTAAAATAAATACATAAAGATGCAAATATTTGAAATGCACATTTGAAGTTATTATTATTATTAATTATTATTATTATTATTATTATTATTATTATTATTATTATTATTATTATTATTATTATTATTATAAGTAACAATGGTCATTTGCTTGACATATGCCCATGTATGGACATGACAGTAGACTGTAGTCTTAGCAACACAAATAGGACAACATAAATAGCTTTACCTTTGGTGTTCCATTGAGAAATTCAAAAAGATATGGGTAGAATCCTGTTCAGAATTGTCTGCTTGACAAATTATTCCGAATTTGTACCTCAATTGAAAACACATCTTTTACAGATTTAGATATGTTCTGCTGTTTTTGTTAAATATCAAAAATGGATTTAATGCTTAATTAACTTATGATATATATTGAAAAACTTGTCAAAAGTGTTTGTATTCAGGACTGCCGTAATTTATATACTTTGTAAATGAATCAGTTTTCTCCCTTGAGGATTGTCTGAAAGCATTAGAGGAGAAAGACATTTAATTCATTCTTGTTATTGCAGGAACTAAAGTATATTCTGTGTTTTTTTTGGTTTGCACTGAGCTTTGCTCCAAGGCCATATATCACTTTGACATTTTTCAACCTGACACCCAACCCAATATTCCCATCATGTTCGGTTAAAGGGACCAATGTGGCAACAATTTTGGAAATTGGTCCAGGATTAAGCGAGAACGCTGTAGCTTGTTTTAACAACTGACCGGCTCAGATTTTATTTATCATGAAAGGGAACTTATCTATGCTTTCTGAAGTCAAACAAAATCATCTCTCTGCTCTCCAGCTCTCAATTACAATTTCTCTTCCTACAACATCTTAACGCCCATGAGAATGATTGGTAAATAAGGTCCAGGTTGACCAATCCTTTGAAATGTAGAAATTGTAATTTATTTCAAAAGCTTTACCTGTAGTGTAACATAGGCTTGAATTTCAACCATATAAAAGACACAATTCATTAAAATGTCATAATTCCGAACACAATATCTCACCTGCCCACTTCTCTATGTAGTGTGCTACCAAAAGCCATGGAACCAGCTGAATCCCAGAATGAAGGTTGTTTTCAGCCCCACCTTGGCTTACTTTGAGGTTGGCTAGGCTTACTTTGAGGTTTTCCTCTTGGGCTCTCTGTAGGATGGGAGGAACGGCAGGTACTGGAAGCATTTGAAGCTCTGGAAGATGGCGTTGCAGTAGGGGATGTCGTAACAGGACTGGTTAACCGCATGGCCCTGTCCGTTCTCTTGGACCTTCTTACGCCAGCTCCTTATCCCCCGCTCTTTCTCACTTCCTTTGACCGGGAAACAACCAGCAAGAACAGTTTAGGTGGATATATCAAATGTCCCATATAACAGCTTTGTTTCAGTTTGGTATTTTTTGTTTCTTTTATTTTCAGGATTTAAACTTGCATGGTATAACTTGAGTGTCTCTATCTATCCTAACTCTATGGCGTAAGTGCTGCTTGTGTTGCCTGTACCTGGAATGGTGTTGTCCAAAACAAATCCGAGGAAACCTCCAATGAACATGTGGGTGGTAAAAAGCACCAAAATAACCTGGTCCAGCTCTTTCACTCCTTGAAGAAAGAGAGAAGATACATCAATAACAACAATACTTTTTTCACCAGGGGTAACAAAGTGGCCAACATTAAAACATGTTAAAAGAATGGCCATAAAATCGAACGGGGTGAGAAGGTAACATTGATAAGATCTTCTGGAACAAGGGAGCGCACAATCTTCCAGCCTCGACAATTGGTATGGATCGGCATCTCTGCCAGGGGATACTAAATAGCTAAGCCCTAGCTTCAGAACCTGGCTCATAAAGACAAAATGTCTGGGTGGTAGGGAAGGGGTGTTCCCACTAGTCTGGACGGTTCCCCCCTGCTGTTCACATCCTTCTCCGCTATATGGCGTTACATTATGCTGTGTCCATCATTAAACGATAAACCAAACAAAATACTGCCCGCTGAGACTGCCAAACTTTAAGACCACCGTGATATAGTCTCCTATGAATGGAGAAATACTGCCACTACTACGGTGATCAGATTAATATAAACAATGCTACATGGTACATTATGTTATAATAAGGCTAAACCTACTTGTAAACTGGCCATTGTATTATATTTCAATAGAAAATGCTACTATGCATAGTATAAAAACTTTTTTCAGGTTTTGTTAATGTCCCCCCTATGTATCTTGCTCAGTGGTCTGAACCGTTGCATATTAATACTATTAATTGCTGTGTGTTTGTTACAGCAGATCATTAAATATACATTGATGATACTTTTGATGTGCCCTTCAGAAAACACTTGTTGTAATTAGACCTGTGCCCTTGATTGTCACAATAACATTTTTTAAAACATTCACTTGTAAAATATGACTTTTTGGTGTGATTTTGGATTATTTTACAGAGCCAACATGAAGAAGGTAAGCCTAAAATACTATCAATATATAACTTCTCACCAGAGGTAAACTGACCCTGGATCACTGTTTAATCCCATTCAGAGGCTGTTATAAACCCCTCCCCAGTCCTGCTTTGGAAAGGCCGACCTCTGATCCTACTGTTTCCCTTCATATAGGCAGAAATGGAAACAGGTACACAGATTCAAGGGACATTTAGAAATGGAACAAAGAGGCAGCCGCAGTCTTACAGTCCTGCTTCAAGGCAACAGAGATCTTTGAGGATGCAGCTGCTCTGGGATAGGCTATATAATGTAAGTAAGTGGATTAACAATGTGGTTCCAAAAGCCACAGTCTGCAACTACCCCAACCACAAACCCAGGATCACTCGGCAGATTACCGCTAAACTCAAAGCATGGACCAACGCCTTCAACTCAGGGGACCCTGATGCTTATGAAGAAGCCAGATATGAGGGGTCCAACTACCACAGCTCTGATCCCAGAGAAACACATCTGTCCCCCCTTCCTGAAACCTTGGACCATTTTCAGTTTGCATATAGACCAACACGGCTACAGATCAAGCCATCTTCTGGGCGACTCATTCTGTGCTCAACCACCTGGCCATGTGAGAATGCTCTTCATCGATTACAGCTCATCATTCGACTCCATCATTCCCTCACACCTTGTCTTTAAGGCAGTTGATCTTGGTCTCGAAACCTCCATCTGCAGCTCTATATTAGACCTCCAAACGGGCAGGCCCAAGGCATTGAGAAGCGGCAGCCACACCTCCTCCTCGCTGATCTTCCCCTGAGCTCCCATGTTCACTGTTCGCTTATGGCGGTGCCACCAGGCACAGGTCCAATCTCATAATTTAACTTAACGTTCACACCATGACACCACCTGGGCCTCATCACTGACAACAACTTGACGGCCCACAGAGAGGAAGTCAGGAGATAAACCTCACTCTCAAGAGATGATGTGGGCTACAGATAACAGCAGGGGTGTGGACACATCCCCATCCACATTAGTGATGTTTGGGTTGAAAGGGTCAGTAGTCTAAAGTACCTGCGCGTGCACATCATGGAGGACTTCTGTTGGATATTACATACAGATTCCGCGGTGAAAAAACCTTGCCCTGTTTTCTTAAGAAGACTGGGAAATTTTGGCATGAACCCAAGCATCTTCACAAACTTCAACAGGTGCACAACCGTGAGCAGGCTGACGTTCTGCATCAACATCTGGTACGAAACTGTCCCGCCCACAGCTGCAAATAACTACAGAGGGTGGTGGAAGCGGCACAGAATTCACTGGCAACAGGCCTCCGTCAGTGTTATAGTTATCTCCTACTGTGTTTTTCTCTGACAACACAATTCAATGTACAGTTGACCCTGTGTAAATCTACATATGAGTTATAAAACTGTTCATTGTTCTTCTCAAGATATCGAGTATTCTCACTCTTTTTGTTACACAAAAAACGTACAAAAGTGGTTATCTATCATCCACGTCCTCAGTGTTGGACACATTATTTACACAATGGATCATATAGTGGGCTTCTAATTGTTTAAAATTCATAATAGGTATTGGTGAAGCACAAACTTATGAAAGCACATCTTGCGCAATAAGAACGGACAGCAAACCGCTCTGAAAAAGCAAATAATAAAATAATAATAAAATACACAGCAGAACGTACCAAATCCTTGTTGAAATGATATGAGTGACAGGGGTGTTAGAAGAAAGTGGGGGCTTTCCATTGATGGTGCCCTCGAGGAGTATGACAAGAAAGAGGGCCTTGAGCTGGGCAGATTACAGTGAGCGGCAGCGGGTCGACTCAATAGGATTGAGTGGTAAGCTGCCGTTGACCTGTGGGCGCCAGACAAGTCCTCCTGAAGACAGACCTGAACTTTAGATTACAGGCTGTTCTCGGAACGGACAGCAAACCGCTCCGAAAAAGCGAATAATAAAATAATAACAAAATACACAGCAGAACGTACCAGATCATTGTTGAAATGATATGAGTGACAGGGGTGTTAGAAGAAAGTGGGGGCTTTCCATTGATGGTGCCCTCGAGGAGTATGACGAGAAAGAGGGCCTTGAGCTGGGCAGATTACAGTGAGCGGCAGCGGGTTGAGTCAATAGGATTGAGTGGTAAGCTGCCGTTGACCTGTGGGCGCCAGACAAGTCCTCCTGAAGACAGACCTGAACTTTAGATTACAGGCTGTTCTCGGTTGGCTGGCGCATCACATGACTCCCAGGATCAAAGTCTGATGTCTGTGGGAGATTGGGGACTGTGGGAGCACATTGTAAGGAGTGGATGATTGTAAGCTGAGACTTATTATTAGTCAAAACCATTAATTGGCTTATCTGTTTCCAGAAAGTAAGCACATACGTCGCAAAAGTATAGATTTATGGGACATAGGGTTATTTGTTGGATAAGACATTTATAAAGGCCTGTCTGCGTGTGTGTATTTGCGTGTGTGCGTGTGTGCTGTGCTTGCACAGATCTGAGCCTCCGGTGTTTTGCTGTGTATGTGTGCGTGTAGGAGTGTCAGTGCAGGAATGTCGGTTAATTACTGTGTTCTCTTATAAAACCGGATTGTCCAGATAAGGCTTGGGCGATATTAATTGTTTTAATACGGTAAAACCTCTCCCCACAACATCACGGCTTACGGTTCAGCCTTAAAAAAAAATATTGTATAATTAAGCAAATGTGCCCTCTGCTGCTGCGCTTTCCTCTGCCACAGGGGGGAAGCATATTTCCCCATTCTTGTTTCCTACTTAACAAATCAATTATAAGGCTACTAAGCATGTAGAGTAATAGACTAGCGACAAATTATGGCCTTCATAATATTGCTTTTTGTAACTTTGCGTTATTAAGCTAGGCTAGGACTAGCGTAACATCCCCAGACAAATTTAGCATATGCGAATTAGTCTGGAACCGCCCTGTTTGTTTTCAATTTTCCGTTTTCAAGATCAGCCCAAAACTCCTCTGGACGCAATTGGACGGGCATACAACTCATTTGAGCAACGGAACATGTGAACGAGCACTGAGTGAGTGAGCAACAAAAACGGACAAAAGCATTGAGTGCAGTTGTTGGTTCTTCTTTTAGAAAATACGTTCATTTTTTGATTCTACACAATGAGAAGCCTCAGCGTCTGCCAAGGAGCTCCGAGGTAGTTGGAGCTTTTGGACCTCCATCAGTATCTACAGACAGGACTCTCACCTGTGTTGATGACACCAGGGTTGGAGTTGAACCAGGTTGGTAGGACCAGGCCACTGAACGTGGAAAAGCCCAGAATGAGGAGGTTCCTGGAGGAGTTCAGGTCCACGTACTGCATGAGGCAGAGACAGGCATTATAATATGAATATAAATAATAATGACAATAATATTTATCTAAATAATATATATTTAAATATAAAAATATATATTTGATATACATAATGCCAAATGATGTAATGATCCCCACCCCATCATACTACTAATAGACAGAGGAAGTGAAAGTGGTAGTAGATGTTTTTTGGAAGACAAAGAAGGGAGGATGAGAGCGTGAGGGAGGGAATAAAAGTGGGCAGTGGAAGAGGGAACATTTGGGAAAGACGTGATTCTAGCGACCAAAATGTATGAATACACACGAGAGGTTAACAGAGTAACAGGAAGAGCAGGGAATATCAAAAACAACCAAACTTATTGACCTCAGAAAAAACCTTATTTGGCTTGTTTAGCTCCACTTTAAGCCTCTCTCGCCCAACATGGTTTCTGTTGAGATAGACTGCCTCATTCCCCGGGTTAAAGATCATGTAGTGATCCACACCTACCATAGGTTACCATTCAAATATGTTCCAACTCCAATGTTTGCATATTTCTGAGTATCGATGCTGTTATATATCTTGGACTGGATGTGGTTCGAACAAGGTGTTAATGGTTCTGTTCTCACACTCTCATGAGCTGAAATGAAATTATAATGGCTCCGATTTTATCGTCTTAAACTACCAAGGTATTGTTTCTTAAATATTAGATCTTCTCTTCACTGTTTGGATACAGACAATACTATTGTGACTGGAGAAGTCCAAACACTGTCTGAACGCTGTTCAAACAGAGAGAAACCTTTAATGTAAACAGCACTGAAGACTAGAGATCGCCACAACCTGCTGCTTTGAACACATGGAGATATCTTACAGAAGACAAAAGACCTTCATTTTATGAAGCCTGCAGCGTCTATGTTTACATTTGACTTGGCACATGGCCTGGGTCTGTGAGCATCCAAAGTACAGTTGATTTGTTCGACACCGGAGAAGCAGAGGCAACCAAACTATTCCACAAAGGAAGCCTAGCAGTTGGAAGTGTCCACTGGGAAGGCTGGTAGCCTGATCCATCCATCAAACATCTGAATTGACACTCCCACTTGCGATGTCACTATGTCCCAGCGCAGAGCAGAATTTGAAATGGCTTTTACTGGCTAATCACACTCACACCTGATGATAATATAGCGGCCCTTTAAATATCTACCTGAAGGTTGGATATTCCCACAGCTGCAATCATTCCAAACATCACCAGGAACATCCCTCCAATAACAGGCTCTGGAATGGTGATGAAAACTGCTCCGAATTTTCCGAAGATTCCCAGTAGAATCATCAGGATTCCCGTGGTCTGAAGAACGAGTCGACTGCCAACCTGAGACAGAACAGGACAGCCGGAGGGGTCAGGGGTCAGGGGAGGGTATCTGTTGAAGCCCTACTGTGAGGGCTTAATCTACTGTGAGGGTCATAAGTAGGGGTCTTCTAGGAGATAAGACTCTCAGTGGGACCAGCAGTGGGAATAGCGAATAGAAATCCCTCAACATCAAGTTGAACGGATTTGGTGTTCTTCCGCTCTTTGTGGTTCCGCATGGCTTCCCATATAAAATCACTGATATTGTGAACACACTCCTGTTTTTGCTCACTATTTTGGTGTATGAAATAATTAATGTTGCTTATTTGTACAGATCTATTATAATTATTCTTATTATTTAACTAAAGACACATTTTCATATTTTTACGACCATTGTCATTGTACTGCCATTGTTATTGGCACCTTCGTACTGTTTGGAATGAGAACATTTTACATAACTTTTGGAGAGTGGATACCACATACAGTATGTTTTTCTCCCTGGTTTATCAAAAAAAATATCACATATGTTGTTTAATGTATGTAAAAACAGGCCATATCTTATAGGCGAGCATTAAGAGTTCAAAATACATAGACAGCAATTGTAGAGAATTCACAATTCCAATCCACATCTGGATGTACTAGAATTGAATACGGACGACAGCTATTACGCAGGAAAACTTTGGCAGGCCCCGTGAATCCATCTGTTGGAGTCGAGTGAAATCAAACACTGTGTGATCAACCACACAACTTCAGCCAGCCCATCTTCAAGCCACAAACTCTCTTTGCGGCTAAGTGATACATACTTTTATTTTCCCTGTTAAATGACAGGTCAATGCCTTCGTATTCAACATGTTCAAACAAACTTATTCAGCGTTAGTTTATTTTGTTCATAATGCTAAATGTGTGCTGTCCGAGTGTGTTTCCTGCCCTGCTTCTTCTTTTTTTGTAACCTGGTTTAATCTTGTTTTATACTTCTTCATGGCCACGTCCCTCTTTGCAAAAGAGGTTATGAATCACATAACCTTACCTGGTTAAATGAGGTTAAACATAAAAAAAAATATCCTCCGTCTTCGGTGGGAAAGAACCCTGTTCTGAAGACATTTCAAAAGGGCAGTCGACCAAGCTGAAGGCCCTGTAAGGCACGATCCCTTCCTTGCTGCGTGTCAAACAGCGTGACGAACGGCTGTGTGTAAGAAGGTGCTTCTTCGTCTTCTTCTTCTTATGCCTTGACACCCCTTGGGGGGGTATAGGCCGTTGACAACGGATCCTCCAGAGAACTCGGAGATCCTTGCCTCTGCACAACCCAAAAAAAGGTGCTTCTGCAAAAAACCAAAAGCCCACCTTGGTGATCCCCAGCGCGGCGATGTTCTGGCTGTATGACGTGGTGCCGTTCCCCGTGCCCCACAGCCCAGCCAGGATGCAGCCCAGGCCCTCCACCGCGATGCCCCGGTTGATGGCGTGCGTGGGTGGCGGCGGAGCCCCGGAGAGGCGAGCGCAGGCATAGTAGTCGCCGATGGACTCCATGGTGGAGGCCAGCACGCCAGCTGTCATCCCCAGCACCGACGACACGCTGACGGTGGGGACCCCCCACTGACCTGGGGGAGGGGGCACCCCATGGGTGTTAGCGGGAACACACACACACACACACACACACACACACACGCACACGCACACACACACAAACACACGCACACATGCACACACACACACACACAATCACACGCGCACACGCACACACACACATGCACACACACACACACACACACACACACACACACACACACACACACACACACACGCACACGCACACACGCACACACGCACACAAACACACGCACACATGCACACACACACACACACACAATCACACGCGCACACACACACACACACACACACACACACACACATAGGCATGTGCAACGCCTCGGAAATGCACTCACTCAAAGATTGAACGGGTTGTTGTGCGTGCCTAAACATATTATCCTAAAGGAACAGCTACAATACATGGCGAACCAGCAAACAACACAAACACACATACATATACACACACACAGGCGTGCAAACGCACGCAAACAGCACACACACAGCTCCAGAAACTCTTAAGGGTTTGATTCTACAACCTTTATAAAGTGTGCACTCAGAGTAGACATATCCCCAATGCATATCATAAAAACTTCTGTCAGCACCCGTGAAGTTTGCTAACCCCAGGAGTACAAAACGTTCAGAAAAATAAACATCTTCGTACTCAAAGGGACAACTGACATCCAGGGGAAAGCTCATTATTATCATTGCAGTGTCATATTGATATCTTATTCCCTCTGGCAGATGCCTCAGATGGACCTGACGATAGACTAGTGCAGTTTTATGCAACCTAGAAAGTTAGATCCGTTCCCATCAGCCTCCCTCCTGCTCTCTCTCGCTCTCTCGCTCTCTCTCACTCTCTCTCTCTTCATCTATCTCTGTCTCCTGCTGTCTTTCAACATCCCCTGCTGGTTTTCTCTCTCTCTTGCTATTTCTCTCTTGACATCTCTCCCTCTCCCTCTGGCATTCTGACAGGATGGGAGTGGAGGAGAAAGGTGTTGATGGACTGGCATTGGAGATCCTCAATTCTTGGAACAGTCACAAAGGTTTTGACAGCTGTGTCTTCAGCAGGTAATGTAGCAATGTGTAATGTAGCAATAAGCAGAGCAACGAGAGAGAGAGAGAGAGAGAGAGAAGAAGAGGGAGATGCTCAGCTGTGAAGTGCATAACCAATGGAATGGGAACTAAAATGATAAAGTGTACACAGGAGAAATAGCCAAGAGCCAAGCGGACAGCATCAAATTTGTTTTCTTTCCCGGTTAAAGAAGGATTGTGCAAGGAGGATTCCTTAATCAGGCTTGGTTCTCTAACCTGGGTATCGAGCTTTGGTTCTGGGACAAGGATTCTCCTGGGTACTCTAACCTTGGTATGGGGCTTTGGTTCTGGGACTAGGCCCGTCGTGGGTTCTCTAACCTGGGTATCGAGCTTTGGTTCTGGGACAAGGATTCTCCTGGGTACTCTAACCTTGGTATGGGGCTTTGGTTCTGGGACTAGGCCCGTCGTGGGTTCTCTAACCTGGGTATCGAGCTTTGGTTCTGGGACAAGGATTCTCCTGGGTACTCTAACCTTGGTATGGGGCTTTGGTTCTGGGACTAGGCCCGTCGTGGGTTCTCTAACCTGGGTATTGAGCTTTGGTCCTGGGACCAGGCCCGTCGTGGGTTCTCTAACCTGGGTAAGGAACATGGAACCACGGAGCACTTCTCACGGCGTCCAGGTTGATGTCGGTCCGGGCAGCGTAGCCGTACTGGTCCGACTTGGAGGGCAGAACCTCGAAGACGGTCAATAGGTAGCAGACCAACCAGCCACCACACATCCCGAACAAGGCCTGTGACAGGGGGGCAGGGGACAAGAGAGACGTTTTGATAGGCTGCTTTTATCGCTGCAGTGGTAAAGGTAACGTTTGATTTGTCTGTGTTTTCTTGAACCTTAAAGTCACGGGAACCTACTAACCAAACACGGGTCAAGTTTCAAGCACAACACAATGTTCATCTCATAATGTTTCAGAGGGGCGGGACTGTTTTCATTGAGTGATACCCCGTGCTTTTTGCGATTAATGTTTAGGCTAAGTGAGAACGGTGGCGTCTTTTTGATCATTCGATTGTTTTCAAAAAAGTGCTATGTTTGACTAAAAGGAATGACATTTTTAAACAGGGGAAAATCTCAATAAGTCGGATAAAAAGAATACTATCAAACAGTTCAAAGAAACAAACAACAAAACATTAGCAACAACCTACTTTACCAACACACATACTGTAAGTCCAAAAGACGACGCATGTCAAAGGCCAGTTGACCGCAGTGACCTACCGGTGCATATTCAGATATGTATAAAGGTGCCTGACCATGCAAGGCTCTACATGTAGAAACAATGACCTTTAAATGAGTCCTGAACTTGACTTTGGGAGTCCGGGGCACTCCCAAAGGCCCCCCACCCACTGCCTAAGCCTTTCAGTCAGGAATGACTCCACAGAAGGAACGACTTGAAGCCACGAGGCGGAGCTGTGTGTTTTGAAGGAGATCCAGACTAGTGACAGCAGTGTGAGAAGACCACACGCTTAAGGTTCAAAGTTGCTGAGGTGATTCAAGATGCGCAGCAATTTACCTGTTTACTGGGCAGAAAAAGGTTAAATGAACCACATTGATGGTCACTAACCTGCAGCTCCTCAGAGAAAAATGGAATCGATTTTCAAACCAAGAGTTAAAATACGGTTCAAAGTATAAGAAGTATAAGTAAGTACCCTGCTGTGTGTAGGACCAGAAACGCGTTTAGAAGCAATGACACATGTCTAAACACGAGTGCTTCTGCTTCTGTGTTTAGAAGCAAATTATGCTTCTTGCAGCAAAGCTGGAAGAAACATCATCGAGATGAATATAATAATCACCAACCGTAAGAACTCTGTCCGACCTAATGATTGAGGATAAAAAAGCACCAGATTCAGACATAAAATATCAGTTTAAACCAACTCAACTGATTGTATCTTATCGATGTGTCATTTCTTTCTATGACCCTTACGACTGCTCAGATCACTTTCACGGTTGCACAGAAATGTTGCTGTGCTAGAATCAATCTCTTAAAAACAATACATTACAGACGCTTTTATCTCTAGCAACACTAAGTAAGCATTATCAAATAATACCTCAACAAATCCTCAGTGCTCCTTGTGGCATGGTTTCAAACCATCAACCGTTGGAGTACAGGGAGAGTTTCCTTCAAATGAACAAGTGTGTGCTGTGTTTATCCGTGCTAGAAATACTTAAAACTGTCATTAATGACAGTTTTATGTATTTCTAGCCAATAAAAACAATGTAAACGTGGTAATGTGCATCCTGTCTGAGTTGTTGGGTCATCAGCCCCTTTAGAATAAGGGATCTCATTATTTTTTTGCAAGTGATGAAAGAGGGACCCAGGGCAATTTGGCCCCTGGGTATGGCATGTTGGGTCCATGCTGTTATTTTAGCAATATGCGGCTCAGTGGGGATGACTGGACTTTTTTCTAAGTAGAATATAACCCTGTCCTTGAATTAGCCTTAGTCCTTGGGGCCCGTGCAATGTTATTTTAGCAATAAAGCGGCTCAGTGGAGATGACTGGAGTGTGTTTTAAGAAGAAAAAAACCAGTAGATGCTTACTGTGGCTGAGCAAAGAGTGCCGGCTCCCCATTTACATGCAACTGTTACTTAGGGCCAGCAGAAGAGAGGAAAGAACGAGGACAGCAACATTGCTTATGCACAAATTAACCTAAAACATCAATGGAAAAAGTAAAAAAATGGAGAACACAAAGGAAACCCTATGTTTTTTATGATAACATGCCATAATACTATATTTTCTGGATACTATTTATAATATATTTGATTAAATTATTATATATATATATATATATTATTGAAAATGTGTCAATTTCAAGAATAAAATCTGACAATGTGCAGTACTCTCATGTAATGCACATTGTCTGACGTTTAAATTGTTCATTTGTTTAGGTTCCAAGGGGTGGTTTTTTTAATGTTCATTCTCATCCATCAACACTCCGATTCTGATTGTTTGAACAATTTCGATACAGCTCTGTACCTGCACTGTTTGAGGTGAAATACCAAGAGGCCTACTGTCACAACACTTGGAAAAACTGTGTATTGACCTAGTGACAGCCAGTGCTTCTAAGGTATATTTCAAGCAGACTCAAACAAGATTATGTGTTTATAGCCATTGACGATGAATTATAAAGTTCCTCCACTGTACATATACTATACTCTGACACTATGGGGTATACATTTACATTACCAGAAATACATCATAGACATAATACATCAAATACATTATGATGTATTATAGCTTTTACAGTAAGCTTTATCTCTTCATCAGTAGGCCTCTTTCTCAGGTTATACCCAAAGAAAATAGAGAATTATCTACACCTAGAGGCTAAAAACCTGCCAGATTGTTGTGCAAGTCGATATTATAAATTCCTTTATATGCATAGCGTGAAAACCACCGGGTGCATTATCAGTTGGTAGTCATAGCACAGCATTGGAGTACCTGGGTTGAGTGTTGATGTGAATACAGTGAAAGAGAGCAGAAAAAGAGAATTTTTAGCAGAGATAATTTTGGCAGAGTCTCTACCTGATAACATTAAATCCAATGCAAACCATTACAAAAAGGGCAGAACAATGGTGTCATTTCATTCACAGAGAAAGAGTTCCCCAGAATTGCATGTCCCTGTTTTAAAACCATAGGATCCTTTTAATATATCAGTTTTGAAAGGCAAAAGGTTGTTGCTTGCTCATAAATATGTTTTGAGAGCAGGTAATTAGTCTCAGGTCTATCTGATAGGCTGTGATGCTGCGTGGGGCTCTATCTATCGACTTCATACCATAAGCAGGGAAGGACCCAACAATAGGCCTTACAATTTAGAGTGTTTTCCTATTAGTAGCTTATTCTGGCTTTTTTTAAGCTGGTGTACAAAGAAAGTTAACAATACATCTACTGACGCACACCTCATCAGTGTTGTTTCCTGGAGTCACTGGGTGTTTGTGGTCTCACAACAGACACCCTCCTCCAGGCGACCCTGAGGCTGATCAGACCCCGGCCTGTGTCCAAGCGGCATTCTACTGCCCCCACTCCTCTCCCCTCTTCAACCAGAGCCATCTGGAGGCTTTTTTTTCGCTGCCTCCACGTTGTTTCCTATGGTTTACACCTGTTATTCCCAGTGTGCCGTAGGCTTTGCTCAGGGAGTTTGTGGCGAACCCCCGACTGCCCACCTCCACTGGCATACACCTGGTCTTCCACCCGTTCCTCCGACAATCCTCCACCTGCTCCTGGTACTTCTCCCTCTTTCTTTCTTGAGCCTCCTCTATCCTCTCCTCCCATGGAACTGTCAGGCAAGACTAGTTGTTTTGTGGCCTCTGAGACCAAGATGATGTCAGGTCTCAATCTCGTCTGGGTGATGTGTGGTGGAATTTTCAGCTGCCTCTCCAGGTCAACTGACATCACCAAAGGGGGAGCAAACCTGCGTAGATAGCTGCTGACCCTTGGCTCAAATCCTTCCACCACAGTCATGGGGACCTCATAGATAAGCAGGGGCCAGAGGATTCTTGGGAGGATTCCATAATGGTAGACCCAGGCCTTGAATCTTCCAGGGAGCCCAGACTTGTCCACTGTTCTTAACCAGCCCTCCAACTCAGCACTGGTTGCCTTGATGGAACCTCTGTCATTCAGACTGCAGTTGAAGACCTTTCCAAGGCTGTTCACCGGCTTCTCAGTGAAAGACGGGATCTGGTGTTCTCCCAGCCTGAAGCGGAATTTGTCTGTGACCTTCCCATTCTGAAGTACCAAGGACCTGGACTTTGCAGGTTTGAAACTCATGCGAGCCCATGCCATGACGCTCTCCGACCCCTTGAGGATCCACCTGGCTCCTGGTACAGCTGTTGTTGTCACTGTGAGATCGTCCATGAAGGCTCTGATGGGAGGTTCCCTTACTCCAGACTTGCTGAGGGGACCTCCGCATTCTGGTGCCGCTGCCTAGACCAGCATGTTCATTGCTAGTGCGAAGAGGATCACTGAGATTGTACAGCCAGTGATTATGCCCACTTCCAGCTGGTGCCAGTCAGATGTCATCTGGCCAGAGGACACTCTCAAGCTGAACTTGCTGTAGTAGTAGACGTAGAGGAATAGACGTTGGTGAGATCCAGCCATAGCACAGCCAGATCCCTTCCGCCTTCACTCGCCTCCCTGATGAGCTGGGTTACCACGCCTGTGTGTTCTAGGCAACCAGGAACCCCGGGTATTCCTCCCTTCTGCACTGACGTGTCGATGTACTTATTGCTCAACAGGGAGTTGGAGAGTCTCTTGGCTACGATACTGAAAAAGATTTTGCTCACCACACTGGGTAAGGAGATGACACGAAACTGGTCGATGTTCTCAGACTTTTCATCTTTCGGTATGTACACTCCCTCCGCATACCTCAATGACTGGGCGATCTTTCCTCTCCTCCAGATCACCTCCAGCGCCCGCCAAAGCCGGTGTAATAGCTTTGGGCAGTTTTCAACACCTTATAAGGCACTCTGCTTTGGCCTAGTGCCGAGCTTGATCTTGCTCCCCGCACCACTTCCTCGGCTTCACTAAGGCAGGGCTCTTTCAGGTTGAAGTCCGATGTAGGCTCTGGTGGTATTGTCAGTGCATCGCATGGGCCCAGCGTTTGTTCTCTGGTAGGGTCACTGTATGTGGCCTTGAGGTGGTTGTTAATGACATCCTTGGAGCAGGTAAGGCGGCAAGTCCTCTTTGGGCCAAGAAGCTGCTTGGCTAACTTCAAGGGATTGGCCAGGAAAGCTGTTCTCTTCCTGGCTCTCTCTTCCCTCCTCCTCCTGTGGAACTCTGCCCTCCGCAGGGTCAAGAGTTGTTTCCTTAGGATTGCTCTCAGGTCCGCTAGGCCAGCTCTCTCAATTTATCTATCTATATCCTCATCAAACTGCTGCCACTAAAACCTCTTCGAGGATTGAGCCCACTGGATCCTTGGTCGGCCCAAAAGTGCACAACCAGTTGTTATGGTTGGAGCTTGCTGGCTTTGGAGGCTCTGTGGGTTGTTGGGAGGTGCTGCTGTCTCTTTAAGCCACAAGGTTGGTAAGCCACATGCAATCACTGAGCACCATCGTTTTTAAGCCTGAGCTAACAAGTAAAGTAACCTGAGTAAAGGTCCCGGACAGGTGTGACACACAGCAAGGAGCCATGTGAGCAGGTGATACTCACGGAGAACAGTTTGAAGAGGGGATACTGAAAGATCGTCCACTTCTTGTCCTTGTAGGTAATCATGGGAACGTTGACCTTGCTCAGATACTGAGAGAACAGAATAATCAAACCCACCGTTCTGTGTAGAAAACGAAAGTAAAAACATCAGCTGCAGAAGAAAAAAAACATACAAACTGTCGTTGATGCAACGTTATCATTGTCATGTGATCTGTGTGTTATAAATAATTCAATCATTTGTGCAGATGTTTTGTATACGATGTGTCTGGATTTGCTTTGCTCAGCACTGGACCAACTCAACACATCTACAGACAACAGTCATCAATTCCTATCAAAAAGTATTGTAGTAAATACTAGAGAATATTGGATTTAAATGATCATTTGTCCTAGGACGAACAAAAACTAATTATGCATTTTGGCACAATTGTTTTTTTTTTTATAAGGCTGTTGCCGATAAAAGAAATGCACTTCCAATGGAGGCTTGAGATTGACAGCTATGAGTTGCATTAAAATATCAATCAAATTATCAAAAAAAAGACTAACTATGAGCAAAGTAGCACTCATTCAAGCCCACCACATGCAGCAATCAATTGACTTCCAGCCGAGTTTATACCCCAGCCACTCAGCCTATAGGCAAGAGGCCTCAATCCCTACCAGCACCTTAACCACATGTATCAACTAAAAATAATGTTGTCGCCATCGGTGGAGACAGAGAAAAGGTTATGAAAGCACGGAGCTGCATTGAGAGTGATGGCACAGCCCTGGTGAAGTACAGCTAAGAAAGACGAGGGGGGGAGGGGGTTGATCGGATTGTGACAAAACCATCTAATGAGTTTACTCATTACAAAAGCGATGATCAGGGAAGCTAAAGAGGACATTGAAGCTAATGAGCCTACCTGCATTTGGCATCCTAAATACACTCTTTCACTTGGGTTCAAGGTTCTTAAGAATAAGAAACCTGTTTCTACTACCTTTTTGTTTCGAATTATTTAATTCATTTTAATACATGTATCTTTTTTGAACATGTGTTTCAATAGATATTCTGATGCTGCGGATGGATCAGGGACGGGACTCACAAGGCTGCAATGCCCCAGTGGGCACCGCACTTCTTTCCAGCCTCGATGAACAGCGACAGGCCGATGAGGTTGATGGTGGGGGCGATGGCCAGGGGCCCGATGAACCGCAGCACCAGACCCACCAGCCCAGTCAGGCCCAGGACCACCTGCAGCAGGGAAGACACCAGGATGGCCCCCTGGATCTTGGGACGAAAAGGCAGAGGGGAAAAAATACTGAATTTTTAAAAACTTTTTACACCTAATTTTATGCATCAAATATTTTTTGGAATAATAGAAAGTATACATACAAAGGTTTTGCAAATATATATATTCAATTGAGTTTTTTAAATATTTTTGTATTTGGTGTTTTTTTATAGTTTCTTTTTACAGGGTTTTTATGTCTTTGTGGACCGGAAAATTGAAGACAGGCAGGAAGGACATGGTGCTAACTCTGGCACATGTCGGCGATGGGGTAGAGATTCCAAGTGGAGATTCCCAGAGGACTCATTGGTCATATGGACATGCAGGTTGGAATCATCTTTCTGCTACACATTATTATACATGATGTTTGTCTCTCTCGATACTGGGATCTTGAACTCATTGTAAAAAACGAGGGCACACTCACAGTGGGTTTTTTTTAGCAAATTGTTTCCCATCCCCTGACTTCTCTGAACCCGTCTTTTTTTAATAAGGAGATTACTGTAATGGCATTAAATTAGTTGAACCTTTGCTGAACCTGATCTGTAAGTGGAATAGTGTTTGTGTGTGTGTGTGTGTGTGTGTGTGTGTGTGTGTGTGTGTGTGTGTGTGTGTGTGTGTGTGTGTGTGGCAGGGAGGGGTGATGTATCATATTCCTACACCACCTACATAAGCTGCTTGACCAGGAGGATCTACTGTCGCTTAATGGCAGCATTCATATGGAATTAACCTAATAATGTTTGAATGTCAATGTTAGAATGCATTAGAACGCATTACAACGTACATCGATTTGTTGCTTCAAATCTCAGATCTCCGTAGTGAAGTTCATATTATGAACACAACTAAATACCAACCTGCGCTATGTCACTTCTCTACTCTACTGCAGCTATATACTCCATTAAAAACATATCTGGAACTAGAACTAGAAAAAAGTATAAAACGCTCCCATCCACGAGTCCGGTCATTTCTGATGTGACACACACAATTCCCATCTGGAACTAATAAAGTATCATCTTCAGTCCCTTTGGGTCAAAGAGTTAGCTAAATACTTGAAAATCTCCATTATTTCAACAGCTTCTTGACAGGATAAGCCTCTCTGCCGAAACCGGCGTATATCAAGTACATACCTCCCGTAGCCGGGTCATCCACAACTGGTCGGGGTCCTCCGTTGCCAGGGGTGTGGTGGTGTTTCCCGGGTCCATGGTGGGGGTCCCGGCGACCGGGCACTGCCACTTAGGGAGGGCCAAGATGGCCAGCGTGGGGGTGATCAGGCTGAAAGTACCTCCCTGGAGTATGGGTAACCTGGAGGATTGATTTGGTTGTACTCTTGGTGAGCGATTGTAGATTGAATTTTTTTTATTTAGCCAATGCATCCGCAGGCCGTGTTTCGACATGGATAACACAAATGGCCTCCTGATGTCTTCTCTTGTATTCATCCGAGGAGGTAGAAGGCCCTTTATTGGAACTGTATGTCCTGACCCAACTATATTCCTGCACAGCATTGTTTTACTTTAAAAAAGACATCATGGTTTTTGGAACGTTAGAAGCCTTTGAAACATGAAACATTTGCACATGTGCGCGCATGTGGACTCATGGCTCCACCATAGCATCTGGATATACATTGTTAAAGTAAACTACTGTTAAGAGCAGGAAGGTCATGTTTCTCCAACAAGAAGGCTCGGTTAAAAGTTGTAGTCCTCTTTGACGGGTCTACCTTGCTTTGCCAAATTTGCCGCAAACCAAGTTAATAACCCGGAGTCGCCCCACTGTGCTATCTGTAGCTTAGCTTTCCTGCAGTTATAAAACAGGGATGTTTTCCTTGAAGGATTTCAAAACCAAGGAACACCCAAACCCACAGTCCAAGTTCACAAGCATGCGTTTGCGTATGTGTGCGCATGTGTTTGTGTGTGTGTGCGCGTGTGTGAGCGCGTGTGTGAGTGCGTGCGCGCGTGTGTTTGTGCGTGTGTGCGCGTGTGCGTGCGTGCGTGCGTGCGCGCGTGTGTTTGTGTGTTTGTGTGTGCGTGCGTGCCAGGTGTGTGTGCGTGAGCGCGTGTGTGAGTGCGTGCGCGCGTGTGTTTGTGCGTGCCTGTGTGCGTGCGTGCGTGCGTGCGTGCGTGCGGGGGAGGGGAAACACCTCATGAGGTACAGCCCTATACACCGTAGGGCGTCAGATGTGTCACCTGGTGCCGATGGAGGTCTGCAGCAAGGTGCACAGCCCCGATACGAAGAAGATGGTGGAGATGAGGTGGCTCTTGGCGGTGTTGTTGTCTCCTATACAGAGGGGCCCTGCCAGGATTAGGGGCACGGCGATGATCCCCCCGAATGCCAGGATATAGTGCTGGGGGAGCAAGATGAGAGAGAGATGAGGAGAGGTCTGGAAGAACACTTTGGATAGGCACAGACAGCCACACACACGCACCTACACACGTCATACACACACACACACACATAAACACAAACACACACAAACACACACACACACACATAAACACACACACACACACACAAACACACACACACACATAAACACAAACACACACACAGACACAAACACACACACACACACACACACACACACACACACAAACACACACACACACACATAAACACAAACACACACACAGACACAAACACACACACACACACAAACACACACACACACACACACACAAACACGCACACACACACACACAAACACAAACATACACACACATAAACACAAACACACACACACACACACACACACATAAACACAAACACACACACACACACACACACAAACAAAAACACAAACACACACACAAACACACACACACACACACACATAAACACAAACACACACACAAACACACACACACACACACAGACAGACACAAACACACACACACACACACACAGACGCACACACAAACACAAACACACACACACACACACACACACACACACACACACAAGCAGGGATGTACTGGGAGTGAAATTCGGCCCTTTACTTATCCCGAGGGGAGGGCCCAAACCGTTACGGTTAGTTGCCAGAGCCTCTCATGGCTGTCATAGTCATTTTGGCAACTTAATTACTTTGACATTTTCTTGCCCATGGCTGCCGTTGGCCCTCTTGCAGCAACACGCTATTAATGTTTACACGCAAAAAACTAAATTAGTTGTGATTGGCCAGTGTGTGCCCATTCCCATAAACCGCAGGCAGCACATATATCATGGACTCCCCTAATGAATGGCAATGAGACGGAACGTTGCATACGTTCACAGATGCTACTATGTCCTGCTATGCCCAATGGCTTGAACACCACTACACACTCCTCCCCTCAGCAGTTCATTCTTCGGTTGGTGACAAAAGTAATTCTATTGTTACGTTAATACGTTACCTTATACCTTATATAGTACGTTACCTTATACAACAACATGAACAAGTAGTCGTCGTAAATGGAAACGTGCACCTTTCTGAGTAGTAGAGAAATAACTGGGAAATAACCCTATTTGCCAGGACATTGGTCGGCCCAGAGTTTTTTCCCAGACGTTTCCTGCTTTGACTCTACAACTTGCTTTTACTGCGTGCTTTACATTTTTTTTTTAATTGCTTGAACACGTTTTGCAAAATTTGGCTCATTGTGTCAAAGCGCAACACACAAGCAAATAAGACACAATGCTGGGAAATAAACCATCCACATCTATGTCAAATTGAAACTCGGCTATCGAAACCTAACAATTCTTTGTAAAAATGGCACAATGACAAAATGATACACACTTGCATCATATGAATACACTTTCAGATCAGCAGAAACTGGTCTACTTTATATAAAACACTGCAGTCTTTCATGTTCACTGTTTTTATTCAGTTCCACAGAGGGCACGTTTTCACCACAACCAAAAGATCAAATACTAAATACTGTACCACTACTTAGTATTTGCAGTACTGTACATTACAGTGCAGTAAATACAGTTTGAGCAAAAATAAAACAAAAATAAACCCTACTGTACTGTAAACACAGAAAAACATGGCAATTGTGCGCGGGTGGGCTTACGGATCCTGCCGTCTGTTTGGGTCTTGCCATAGGATCTCATCAACATCACAAGCAAAGTTTTCTCCCGCTAAGCATCGGGGGAAATATTGCCTTGTGTGCCGAATCCATCCATGGATTGACCCTAAGTCGATGTCTCCGCAGGCCTGTTCCATTGCCTGCAGAAGAGGCATGCGAGCATGTGGTTTGCGATCATATACGCCGAAATAAAATCTTCTATGGGGTTTAGAAATGGTGTGTAATGGGGCAAGTATAGGACTTCAAATTGATGATGGTTGGTGAACCAGTTGCGGACCAGAGCAGCCCGATGGAAACTAACATTATCCCAGCCAACAACAAACCTGGGCTGCTCTGGTCTGTCCTGTACAGCTGCATCATGAAGTGCATCCAGAAATGTTATTATATGTTCGGTATTGAAGGGACCTATTTTTGTTTGATGGTGCAGTAGCCCTTGAAGGCTTATGGCAGCACACAACGAGATATTTCCCCCGCGCTGCCCCGGGACTTGCACAATTGCCCTTTGGCCAATTATGTTATGACCCCGTCGTCTTGTTTTGCTGAGGTTGAATCCAGCCTCATCAATGTAAATAAATTCATGAGGCTGTGCAGCTCCATCCATCTCCAAGATGCTCTCTAACAAAACAAAATACATGCAATACATATTTTGGATGGCATTACTCAAAACACTCAACTACAGTACTACACATACAGAACCCCCACCCCATCAAACAGGTACCTGGTACTTCTCTGAATGTATCTATGTGGTACTGATACAATGGCACATATTCAGCTGTAACTGGATGACACCAATACTGTATTGTAAATGTTAAGGACTGTAACACTTACCTGTACATATTCACGTCGAGGTCCTTTGACCCTGACACTGTTCCTCTAAAATGGGACCCTGTACAATTGCTTCATGGTAATTTGGTGCTTTACCAAGATGCGTCTCATAGTGGAAATGCTTACTCGCTCTATGTTATTGAATACTTCTCTATCTACAAGTATTTGTTGCTGAAGCTGGTTGAGACGGATTGCATCGTTTTCTCTGACCAGGTCCACAATGGCAAGTTCCTGCTGTTGAGTGAACAGGCGTTGGCGTCCACAAAATGTTACTGTATCGGTTCTTTTTTACAGTACTGTATATACTGTACTTTACTGTATATACCATAGAAAGTACTGAAACATCTCAATGTAGGTAATCACAGTATGTCACAAAACTACCACTTTCATTCAAAAAGGAGCATTGGCCACCCTGCAGTACAGTACATGCGATATGGTACAGTACTGCAAATACTCTAGATACAGTCTGAGTAGAGTAGAAAGTAGAGAGTTGAAGACATTCCTGTTTTCCAGTCGGAATGTCCTAATCATGGATGAAACCGTGAAACGGCTTCGATTAGGGTGGACTCTCTGCCCAGCTTCCCTCATAGTCAGATTATGGTTTATGACATGGTCCACCAAAGTTGCTCTTGTGTCATCGGAAATAATGTTCCGTGCACGGCCTCTTCCACCACGTCCTCCAGACAGAGACGGATGTCTCTGTCCTCCTCTTCCTCCTCTACCTCTGCCTCTTGCTCTTCCTGCATCCACGCTTGCAAAGTTCTCAAAATGGCTGAACTGTGGTCTTTTTTCCTGTAGCTGGCTGATTGGTGTTCAGTTTTGGAAGAAAGTGTTTTCAGGTGTGCATGTAAGTATTTTCAATTAACCAATGTGTTTAGGATTTTGAATAGATGTGTTTTCCCAATGGTACAATGAGATGTCATTTTTGAATTAAGTGTCTTATGTATGAAATAGTGTGTAGTGTGCAGGAGCAAGTGTGTTACAGAAAGGAGCAAGTGTGTTGCACAATTGCAGCTAAAGTGCAAAGCAGCGCTTTTGTTTAAGGAATGGTTACATGTGTTTAAGGTATAGAAACAAAAACTTCAAGTTGTGTTACTTTGGTCTAAGCATGTGTCTATAGTGTTCAAGCATTTGAAAAAAACGGTAACATTCATGAGTGCAGAGGTCGTCAAACCTCAACCCCAATTGCTAATCTGGACAGGAGATAAAAATGTACTTTATGAAGGGACGTTCAGGAAGGGACGTTGGGGGAGCTGGAACTGATGTAGGAGCAGGTGATTCTGACCTTTGGTGGAATGTACAGACCGGATGGGTTCATCATCCGGTATTCCGTGGCGTGTGTGTGTTTGTCGACGTGTGTGCGTGTGTGTGCGAAAGTGTCAGGAGGAATTACAGCTATTTAAATCAAAATAGCATACATTGAAACGCAGAACAGATGCCGACTGCCTCTATTTAGATTTACAAGCCCTTTTTTAGTTCCGTGATGCAGCTGTTCCGTATATCAGACGCGGGCGGCGTGGCGGTAATGTGTGTCAGGGGTGAAGGGTGAGGTGGTTCTAGTTGGGGGGCTACGGATCATAGCCCCCGATCGTGCCTTCCGGCCACCCGCACTCGTTTACTCGCACACACACACACACATTGAGGCTATGTGCTCTAACACATCAACACACGCACACACACACAGACATTCGTCACGCGGAGTTGTTTGAGAGGACGCGACTGAAGAGCAGTCATGAATGACAACCCCTCGGGCTCCCTACAGCAGCCTGTGATGCCACAACCGAGAGCGGTGGACTGCGATGCTCCGGCCTGGCGTCAGGATGCTTTCTTCAGGGTCGTGCCGCCATGCCGCATCCCTAAATATCATTTTGAAGCTTGGGTGAGGCGACCTGCTTGTTGCAGTGAGATACGACTGTAGCAGGGTGACCGGCCGGGGGAGGCCTTCGCACTTGACAAGAGTGAAGGATCAGGTGGAAGGTGGAGGGAGGAGGGAGGATGGAGAAATGCAGAGCAGATGCTGATGGGAGGAGAAGCGGGGGGGGGGGGGGCGGGTTCTGTTTGGGAGTTATGCAGCTTTTTTGATGAAGCTGTAGGCATTCCATGTACCAGGCGTGGGGGAGTGCATTATGTTTGTCAAGCCCTAGCTGCCGTCTGATAAGGAGCCGGTGGGCAACGGCACAGCCGAGACCTTTGCCTTCAGGGCCCTCCGGCTGAAAGGCTTCAGGTCAGGTGACGTAGTATAAAGAGAGACGGAGTGGATAGGGATGAGGTCCGCTGGGTGAACGGGTCCAACACAGACTTTCATCCAGGATACCAGGGTTAATGTCATGCATCATTTTAGACTTAGTTTACTTCTTAAATTAATTAATTCATTGATGATACACGGGTGACGCACGGATTCATGGCTACAGGGCGGGCTGGAGAACTGAGTGGCATTCAGCTACGCAACTTCAGGAAAGAAACTATCAATGCACATAGATTAAAGTCATCACTCATACAGCGTTCACCGTCGAGGATTGCTCTGGCAGCTCTGTGACAAGGAGGAGGAGGAGGTAAAGGAGGAGGAGGAAGAGGAGGAGGAGAAGAATGAGGAGGAGGATGAGAAAGTGGAGGAGAAGGCAGAGTGAAAGAGGGAGGAGAACGAGGAGGAGGAGAGGGGAGACAAGGAGGTGGAGAAGAGGAAGAGCCAGGCTATACTTTATGAATCCCTGCGGGGAAATCCATCAACGCAGTTTCCCCGCCGAATGCCAAAACTGACGGGGCGCTCGTTATAAGCGGCCTTGGCTGCTTATCCAGTGGAGCTGCCAGCGTCGACCTAGTAAGCGTGACGTACCCGTTCCGCTTCTCCTTCAAAGTGCCAAGAGCAGGGTTACAGAAGGACAGGGGCAGGAGAGGGGCCAGGAGAGGGCGAACAGAGGGACAACGGAGGGGCAGGAGTCACCTGGAATCCCAGAAGGATGCAGAGGTACCATGGGGGCCGGTCGTTGAGGGAGTACACCAGTTCCAGACCCTCCCCCACCTCCTCCTGCTCCTCCTGCACCTCCTCCTCCACCTCTGCCCTCGGGGGGTCGCCGGAAACCCCAGTGCTGCCACTCCGTAGCTGGTCCTCTACCTCAGGGCCCTTGAATGGTTAATGAGGGAAGAGAAACAGGCGTATCACCTTCATAAAGAGGAGGACACACAGACACAACAGCACCATAAAGACGGATCCAAAGAATGACCATTGTTCGGGCCTTCTTTGTTTTATTGTTGTTATCTCAACTGTTATTTCTTATCATTGATTGTTTCCTGTGGGGGAATCGAACAGTGTTTCAGATCTCTTTGGTTCCTTTGGTGTACCGAATGATCTTTGAAGGCCCGGACAGAAGGGCTTGGTTTACAGGGCTGACTTGTGTTTGTTTGCTTGTTTCAAAATGACCTCATTGTGTGTGTGTGTGTGTGTGTGTGTGCGTGTGTGTGTGTGTTTGTGTGCACAAGAAAGGGAGAGAGAGTATGCATTGACATGGACTTGACACACTTTGGGACACATGGACAACATTCATTTCAAACTGTAATATCAGTGTCCTGGAGGCAACCCCAGCCATGTGGTTTGAGGTAAGAAAGCGCTTAACCAATGAAGTGAAAATGTTAATGTGAAGCTAAGTGTACCCTCTACCCTTCAATCAAGCAGGCTTGACTTTCTATGTTTTCTTTGGTGAAAGCCATTTGTCGGATATAGCCCACTTCACAAGTTATTAAAATTGTATTTATTGTTTTATACGTTTTTGCATATTCAAGTTGTCCTCGTTGAATCCAACAGGGTTAGCCTGAGATTCTGACCAATCTGCCAGCTGAAGTTTTATTTGCTGTGGTGTTCATAGTGTCTGGGCCTACTCCCATTCAGACAGATTTCCAGCAGACCTGACCCGGGTTAGACCAGGTCAGACAGACAGAGGAACCAGCGCTAGGAGGAGAGCTGTTCAGACAATTTCCTAAACAACATAGATGGCTGCCATGTGTCACACGTTTCTTTGGTCTGATTGGCTGTAGATCTATCTAATTGCAACAGCTTCTCTCCCAGGTGGTCTTCTCTGAGGACTGTTTTCTTTTTTGTGTGACCGATCCATTAAACATGTAGATTGTTGTTTTCTTGATTGACACTGGGCTGCCTCAATCACATTTTCAAACGCCTCCACCTTTGCTCTCAGTGTCTTCATTAAACAACGATCATCATCAGCGCAAAAAAAAGAAATGAGGCTATGATACAAAAATGCACTTATTTTATGTTGTACGTCCTGCCACTTAATGTACGCACTTATTGTATGTCGTACTTAGTTATAGTACTTAGTGGTTTAGCATTTTATCCTAGCTAGCTCTTTTTGTATACAGGGAATGGGTTAACCCCTAGCGATTGTTAGTGCTTTGCACTTGGTTCTATGAACAGCCTTACTGTAGTGATACATTGTTCACCTTTTTCTGACAAATGTACATTTGAGGCCCTTCTTGAGCCTGCAGACTAATTTCCACCTCCTCTTACTTTCCAACGGAAAAGATTGTGGTGCGTTGTGCTGGGCAAAAATCTCAGGGCCAGTTTTCTGTCTAGGTCCAGACCTGCTACTCTGCCGTAGTACAACAATGCTACAACTAAGAAAGTTACTACTCACTACCAAGGCCAGCTCCTCTCCACTCCTCTCGTCTCCTCCCCTCTCCTCTCCTCTCTCTCCTCTCCTCTCCTCTCCTCACCTCACCTCTCCTCTCTCTCCTCTCCTCTCCTCTCCACTCCTCTCGTCTCCTCCCCTCTCCTCTCCTCTCCTCTCTCTCCTCTCCTCTCCTCTCCTCACCTCCCCTCTCCTCTCTCTCCTCTCCTCTCCTCTCCTCTCCTCTCCTCACCTCACCTCTCCTCTCTCTCCTCTCCTCTCCTCTCCTCTCCTCTCCTCACCTCTCCTCTCCTTTCCTCTCCTCCCCTCGTCTCTCCTCTCATCCCCTCTACTCCCCTCTCTCCTCCACTCTCATCCCCTCCCGACTCCTTCCTGTCCTCTCATCACTTCGTCTCTCCTCTCTCCTTCTCCTCTCTCTTCTCCTCTGTGTCCTACCCCCTTCCTTCTGCTGATGTTATTATACTCTAGAGATCTGATATCACAGCGCAACTGACAACTTTACATTTGACAGCCATTTGTAGCACTAGTTATGAATGATATATTGCCCACTAGGTTGGGGGCCATGGGGAGAAACATGCACTACTTAACTGCTTGAAGACACACAGAGGACCATATGGATGTTAAGAAGGCTGCAAAGAGCCCTAGCAAACAACAGTGAGTTATGAGTGACCATTTTCGCTGGACGTCCTCGCTTCACATGGGTAGAGAAAGTGGAGACAGGGCCGCACGTGAGTTATGGACTGCCGGTCGTCGTCTAACAGGAACCAGATGCGTTGTCAGGACAGGAGGGATCACCGTGAGATTTTGCGGAATGGCGAAATTAAACTCACAGAAAAAGCCCTGACCTGCTGGGCCATCACGGGCCACTTGGCGCCAGCCGGAGCCCGTATTATCTTACACCCGGGGAATTCCACCTGAGGCTGATCGCACGGAGCGCCAAGCCTGGTGGATTTCAAGCTGTGGATGATAAGGTGGAGGAAGAAGAGAGTCTTATGCTGCTCAGAGCACGACATTTTTAGGACCAAGCTTGTTCACTCCCTGTTTTCTGTGAACTTTGTTTTCGCTCCGATGCATGTTGAAATGTAGATGCCAGTTGTATACCGCATGTTTATTTAATGCTGTTTTTTATTCCTTCGGACGCCATGTGTTTCCAATGGGAGATCTTTGGTTACATATTGAAAGTGAAAACGGTGCTTTTGTGCTCCGGCCACGTTGGTATTTGACATGTATAGATCATATCAATGGCAGACCCGCTTGAAGAGAGTGCATTCTCTGCTTTCTATTATAATCCATCAGTGTATTATCATACAAGACAAAACATTATTTATGTATGCCTGATATTGTATTAATATCGCATGGGGAATTGCCTGGGGAAACCCTTGTGTGGTTTATTTGTGTTTTGAAAAAAGCACTGCTTGTTAATATGATATTATAATGTGAAACACGTGTCAACATGTCGCATGGCGGCGGTTGGGTGCTAGTACGGTAACGTGCGCATCACTTATTCACAGATCTCTGAGTGAAGCAAGAGAACGTACGAGGGACTACATTAAGATTCAACTGGCATTCATAAATCCTGTTGGGAATCCATCGGAACGCGTGACGTCGGTTTAGCACGTACGCATGTCGCTTGACCTAGCCAATGGCCCTGAAACCCATCCGTCGATATCCCCAAGTGCATGCTGGGAAAGGTTCACATCTGTGTACACAACGCTTATCACGGGCGATGGATGGTTTTGCACCGACAATGTTTATCATTTGGAAGGCGACAGGGGAGTGTGTGTGTGTGTGTGTGTGTGTGTGTGTGTGTGTGTGTGTGTGTGTGAGACATTGAATCGTTTCCACCAAAAATGTTGATTCTCTCAGGGAAGATAGTTCACACCCCGGGGAAAGTTACTAGTACTCTCTTGGTGAAAAATCTGAAGTGGACTGTGAAGACGTGTGGAACGATGTCCATGAGAAGTTCTGCATTAACTGCAGGGCGACCCTTTAAGCTTGGAACACACTGGCCCGACCGTTGGCTATCTGAAACGTTTGGGGAGACTCGGACGAGTTCGGGAACAAATCTGTTCTGTTTGTTCAGCTGTGTTGGAAGCTTTTGGAACCGCGTGGACAGTGTCTTGACGCTTCAACTTGCAAAGTCTAAGAGCGTTGGCGGTCTGAGGGTTTGGAGCCATTGGATACTCTGATTGGTTGTGTGCTGCTAGCAAAGATTTGCGCTGCTAGCACACAACCTGTGTATCAGTGCGGTGTGTGGGCGGGGCAGACTATCGCCACGAGACGAGGGCCACCCGATGTTCAGGAGACCTATTGCATCTCACGCAAGCGCAGGATGGTGTAGATGGCAGTAGTCTTGTCGGTATGTTCCAATGCAACTTTTCTGCCGAACGGGTCAGATGACGGGCAACAGAGTGGTCGGATAAAGGCAGTTGGCCGTTGGTTTGAGTCTGGGCTGTATGTGGGCCCCTTTATGTTGAACAACCGATGAGTGTTTGTCCGCGTCTCATACGATCCAACTCCTCACATTCCTGACCGTGTAAAGTTTGGATGAAAGATGGATTTCTTCGAAAGACTTCATCATCAACATTTATTATTAAGATTAGGTGATTAGCTCATGACATATATATATACTTTCAAGGAACTAAAAATCGCCCATTGGAAACACATGGCTTCAGAAGGAATAAAGACAGTATTCAATAAACATGCGGTATACAACTGGCATCCACATTTCAACATGCATCCGAGTGAAAACAAACATAGAAAACAGGGAGTGAGCAAGTTTAATCTTTAAAAAAGTTTATTCTGTCAATCTTTTTTTGCTCTGAGTAGCACCTGCAGAAGACTATTTTTTTTCCTCCACTTTATAATCCACAGCTCAAAATCCACACGTTTTAACAGTACGCCAAGGGATTCATTAGAAAGGGATATAAGGCCCACAACAACCAGACATACGTATATATCTAAACATATTTTTATATATCTATATAGATAAATGAGACATCAAAAAGAAAGAAAAAATGGGGTTCTCCTCCCATCAAAAGTAATTATAAGGATTGGCTTGACCTTAGATCCCAACCTGACCTTCGGCCCCAACCTCATCTATCATCTCTGACAGGTGGAATTCTTAATTCTGTACCTTCCTCTTGAGCAGATAAGCGGCCATGTAGCTATGTTGACGCTCAAAGAAGAACCTTTCAAGTTCATTGCTGACGTGGTGTCTGTGTGTGTGTGTGTGTGTGTGTGTGTGTGTGTGATGCCTGTCTTATTGTAGATGTTGGATTGTAGAATTGTTAAATTGAATGTCTGACATGTTCTCTCGTTCTCTTTTGACACTGTGAAGTCTGTAAGTGTTCTGTAAGCACCCGTAAGGCATAAACTGAACCTTTGCTCCCACCTAGTGGTTAAGATCTGTAACTTTGCAGCCTTTGACTGGATCGCCCTACAAAACACCCTTAAACTTTCTGTCTTCACCTCTCTCTCTGTCTTCAAACAAAATCTGCAACAAATCAAAGTTGACTCCTGCACTTGCTAAATAGGCTTTCTTGTCATGCCCTACTGATTAACTGTTTTATTGTATTGTATTGTATTATATTATATTATATATTATAGTGTAATTTATATAACCTTGTTTTCACTTTTAGCACTCCCCTCCCACTTCCCCTTAAAGAGCTTCTAGCTCTTTTCAGGCTTCACTTGAAAATAGGAATTTTGTTCTTAATTTGCTTGCCTGGGTAAATAAAGGTTAATAATAATAACTACTATAGTTTCAAAACTAGCAGCAAATTAAGCTGTACAATACACTGTTACAAATTGAGCTCACTAATCACTAAAGAAAATTGACAGTTGTGACAACTTGTAAATATTGTTGATGTTGATGTTTACTACTAACAGAAAGAGTAACTTGGGATGGTTACAGTTACCTTGTTAGTAAGTGACTTGGGAAAGTTTGCAGTAACCTGTGACAGCTTTTGACAGATTGCTTTGGTAAATGCCAACCAGTATTTTGATACTGACCACTAGTAGATGGTTTTCACCAGGTTATTCTATTAGGACATTATTTCCAGACTCTAATTACAAACATTTGTTTAAAAAAAACCTAATACCAAATGTATTCTTTCAATGATTAATTATGCCTCTCAACTTGGTCCAGACAGCCATTTAATCATTTTATTCTAAGCCTTGCCTCCGAAGACATTTGCTTAGCATTAGATAAGTGAATAATAGTGATGACAATAATCATGGATGCAGAGACGTCACGTTAGCAGTTAAGTAAAATGACATTCCAATGATAAGATGGAAAGTCACTGGTTATTTGTTCTTTGAAATAGGGCGTTCCGATGGGATTACTTTTGCACCATGACAGCCCTCGACTTCCAGAGAAATCTGCAAAAACACACAGGAGGTATCCACAACAAACTTCAGGTTACATAATATACGTAACCTGGGAACGTTAGAAGTACCTTGGGACAATTAATAGTAACCTGAGACAGTTAGAAATAACTTGGGACAGTAAGTAGTATCTTTGGGCAGGTAGAAGTCCCTTGGGACAGTTAATAGTAACCTGGGACAGTTAAAGTACCCTGGGACTGGTAGCAGTAACCTTATATTCACAGTTGTAATATATACAATTATTGGTTTATCCAGTAAACTGACTTTGTAACAATTTATGTTACAGAGTTTTGGGGAGTGGTTCAGAAGAGGAACTTTTCAAAGACCATTCCTTGATCCAGGTGAGCAGAGAGAGGGAACGAGAGAGAGAGAGAGAGAGAGAGAGAGAGAGAGAGAGAGAATGAAGAGCACATTCCCTTGACCTCTGACCCTGAACTGAAAAACTCTTGGGGAAATTAAACAGGAAACAAAAGAATCTCTGTCCTGTCCGAAAGGACAAGGGAGGGGGGTTGAAACTGATCCTACCTTTAATGGCAGATTCCTTTCGCTGCCAATATTGTCTTTTGTGTGTGTTTCTTATGAGACTACCCATGAGTTGAACATGTGGATCAGTTTTTGCGGTTGGATACGTTCGCTGATTTATCCAAAGTTCTACCTAGCTCTAATGACATGGCTCAATGTAAGTCGCTTAAGTTGGTGTAAATGAGAGACACCTAATAAAAAAAGTGGTGGAATACCAAAAAAAATGTCATCATCATACAGAGGGTTCATAGTTGGATGATAAAATAAGACAACGCTAGAATTTGCTCATCTCCACCAGATGTATTCAAATCATTTACATGGCATGAATGAGAATGCAAAGACGCAACAAGGAAGCTGTGCCGTCAATTAGCTTGGGAGCCAAAAAGAATGAACCACACAAAACAGCCGTCTTCTTCTTGCCATCTTGACCGTTTAGAACTATAAAATGGTGCATCGTGACAGCAAGGACAGGCGTAAGAAAATTACCCATTTTATTTTGTTCCTACAGCTGTTCCCTGTTTATTTGGTGACCCCATGGTTTTTATTTTTCCTAAATCTTTCATAGATCACAAATTGAGTGGTTCTACAGCACGGGTTGGCGTTAGGAGACGTATGGGGCTAGGGGTTAACAGCTGTGAAAACCTGCATTTCCCCATGCTGTCTGACCTCTGCCCTTACAACGTTCACAACAAACCCTTTAATTCCTTCTTCTATATTTACATCTTTCTCTTTATGTCTTTAGATATTATTGACCTGTTTCTTTTGATGATCCATAAATGGAATTAGGCCTACATTTTTATTTCTTTACATTTTGCTCCAAGCTTAAATCAGCTTGATACATCGTAACATAGCCGGAACTATAGCCTGAATTGGAATTCCTGTGTCGGTGCAGGCTTTGGTCCAAGCCCATTCCACACTCCTGCCTCGGCATTTATGCATGATGCCCTTAATGCCTCTGCTCTCCTCTCAAGCAGTGAAAAAAAACCCTGGGACCACTGTTCAAGAAGAATGGAGGTTTGAAACATTACCACCGGGGAAGAAAACTAACTTCAACAGAAACCCAAACTTCAACAGGTCTGATTTAGACTCTATGGGTGACGAGGATGAGGGGACCTGTCCAATAGGAGATGATAGGGAGAAGTGTGTGTCTTGAAAGACATGAAGACATCAGTAGACTACAGGAGTACTCACGGCGAAGGCAAGGTTGTCCGTGCCTTGCTCTGTCAGTCCTAGCTCAATCTTGTGCTCCGTAGAAAGATGCATGGTCGAATCCAGAAATCAAAAAAAACTTGAAGGAAATAATAACAATCGAAAAACAAAAAAGACAAGAGTCTTGGGGAGTGGTTCAGAAGAGGAACTTTTGAAAGACCATTCCTTGATCCAGGTGAGCAGAGAGAGGGAACGAGAGAGAGAGAGAGAGAGAGAGAGAGAGAGAGAGAACAAGAGCACTTGAGAGAGAGGATTAGGTGGACCCTAGTACCTTCAGAGAGTGTAGTAAACAGCGAAAAAAGTGAAAAACGAACGAAACACTAGAGCCTTTTCTATTTGTACACGCTTGAGACTACGCATTTCCCTGGGGAATGAGGGAACCCTCCTGCTCGGGACTCTACTGTACTCTGCTCCCCTTGCTCTGACTGGTCCAGGCTAGGCTTCACCGTGCACACGGGGGGGGCAATTTAGTGTCGCAGCCTGTGCCGGTCATGTGAAGCCTGTGATTTTCCCATGCCTGTCACACCCCTCCAACCAGCAAGTGGGCTCCCAATGAGCCAAAGTAAATACACTAAATAACCAAAAACTATAATAATGTTACAATCCCAATGTGCTCAAAAATACACACGTTGTCACGTGTCACATGTTCTCGAGAATCAGCATTTCTCTTAAAGGTAGGGTAGGCAATTTGGAGAAACCAAGTTACATTTTGAAACGGAAAAATCCCAGGCCTCAGCCCTCCCTTCAAAGCCTCTCCTCCAAAACACGTGAGTAGCATGCTGGTTTCAGAATTAAGTCCACCAAGCAGTTTGGAAGACTCTGGTAATGTGCAATGAGTGCACCGGAATGGTGCACGCAGGTGGCCGGGTATATAAATGGATCCATCCTAGCCGTGAGAAAAATTACCCGCAGGAAAAAGGATGCAAGCGTCCATTAATGCCTATAAGACGCAAGCCCGCACCCACAAGAGATGTTAAAGTCTCAAAATGAAATGCCCATTGGCCATAGGACTTTCTCTGTTTATCAACATGCTAACAATGTTATGATTTACCAACAATAACATTGATTTATTGATTGCTGTCAGGATGTAAAGAGAACTTCAACGAAAATGATAAAAAGTGATGAAGAACACAGCCTAAAACAGGTTGACGACATTATAAATGGCTATTGGTGACGTACAACTGGGTCTTATTTTACCATTTTGTATAGTATTTCACTTTGCCGTGGCTAATATAGTGATTTCTGCAGACGCTACAAGGACTTTCTAGTCCTTGTAGTCTAGATAGTTCTGGTTCTCAAAGTACAATATGTATTATTGACACCCAACAATTAACCGTTATATTATAGAATAATTATATTGATTAAATGAAATGATTATGATGGGGGGGGCTATTATCAATATCTCGCCTAGGGACACGCAAACCTCCAGGCCGGCCCTGCACATACCGAACGGTAAACGCATTTCCTGATCGCCTAATCGATTCAAGTCCGCAGCGCAACGGTCACAAGAGTCTGTGTGAAGTAGTCTGGAGTAGGCGTTTCCAGGGTATTATCCATGCTTTTCTCTACGCTGGGTTGGAGATTGAAGATTCGATACAGTGAATCATAAGGAACTCACCTGACGCAACACAAGGTTTAAACATCTGCCAGACAGGTTTGTATCGCTGGCGGCTTCACAAAATATTAGTTTTAGTTTAAAAGGGCAGGGCACAATGACCCCGCCATATCGATTAAAGAGTCAGAACACTTGAGAAGAATATACACGCATATATATCTCGCCATATATTGATGGCCATAACATTCACTTATAAACAACTTTCTTTGCTGCCTGCATGTTTTCTCACTTTCATTAGTACGTCTGGCGGCTAGCCTATGTTTCATGACTGAAAAGGGAAACTGCTGAATTAATGAACTATAATAAGAGAGAATGTTAATCATCTACATTTTGTACATGGCAAAATAATGGGAAAATGTTTGGTGGATCCTGTGCCAAAATACCGCCCCAGTACACTGCATGAACAAGTTAATTAAATTCTTTAATACATTATAGTGTAGTGACTACATTATGGGCTCGTGTTCCCCTCTTACTGATCGAGTGGGAGGGAACTGGCTATGAGTCACGGGGGTCTAGGGGGACGGGTGTTGCGGTTGCACGAGTTCTAGCCATGCGCTGCGAGTGATTGTTCTGCTCTGTCGTTTTTGGATTAAAACAGTTATTATTACGCTGCCTACGTCCTCCTTTTCCTCCGGCACTACATTGGTGACCCCGACGTTCGTTTTTGTAATTTATTCGTTTACAAAAACCGCACAAGCGAACACTGCAATTCTGCAACATGTCCGCCCGAGGAAGACGTTCAAAGCGGCAGACATCACCGTCTCCTGTCAGGGTGACGCAGGTCGTGCGCACCCCCACTCTTAAGCTGCCAGAGTTCTGGGACTCAATGCCTGCTGCATGGTTCACTATAGTAGAGGCACATTTCTATAAAAGCGACGTTACCGACGACGACGACCGGTACAACCATGCTGTGGCTATGTTAGGCAGCTCCACCGCAGCGCGTGTGGTGGGGTTTCTGTCCGCCCCCCCGGCGACAAACAAGTATGAGCGCCTCAAGGCCCTGCTCCTGGAGACATTTGAGCTGTCCACCGCGGAGAGGGTGCGCCGCTTGTTTGACATGTCGGACTTGGGAGACGAGAGGCCCTCTGCACGTATGGAGAAGATGCTTAACCTGCTCGGTACAGAAGACCCCATGATCCTCTTCATGGAGCTGTTTATGCGCGCACTGCCAGCTCAGGTCAGGATGGCGCTTGCTAACACCACCATCGTTGGACCCCGCGCCCTGGCCAGGGAGGCAGACCGGTTCGTCTTGGCCATGCCTCAACGGTCCCCGGACCTGCTGGCTCCCGCGGCTGCTCCACCGCCGGACCGTCGCAGGAGAGCGAAGGACGACGCCGGACCCTCGGGCCAGCAGGGTAACGCTGCGGGCCATTGTTTCTACCACGCCACTTTTGGCGCCAAGGCCAAACGATGCCGCTCGCCCTGCTCCTTTGGACTGGCGGGAAACGGCAGGGCCGGCGTTCGGAAGTAGCCCTGAGCGCTGGTGTCACCAACAGGCTGCTCTTCATAAAAGACACCATTTCCGGTCGCGGATTCCTTTGTGACACGGGTGCCCAATGGAGCATCATTCCGTCAGGGGGATCGGAGGTGGCGAAGGGGGAGCACGGTCCGCAGTTGGTGGGTGCGGATGGCACGCCTATCCGTTCCTATGGCACTAGAGCGGTGGATGTTTGCTTCGGTGGACAACGCTTTTCCTGGGATTTTGTCGTCGCTGCTGTCACGTTTCCCCTCCTGGGCGCTGATTTTCTGTGCGCCCACAACCTGTTGGTGGACGTGGGGAACAGGCGCCTGGTCAACTCGCAGACTTTCGCTTCCTTCGCCTGTACGCAGGGGGAGGCGATCTACAGCGGGTTGTCCAACACGCTCGCCGACAGCGACCAGTACCTTCGGCTGCTCGCCGAATTCCCTGACCTCACTAAGCCCACCTTCTCCGCTCCCACGGTGAAGCATGGTGTGGAGCACCACATCGAGACCAATGGGCCTCCCCTCCACGCCAGGGCCAGGCGCCTCAACCCGGAGAAGCTGTCCGTCGCCAGGGCGGAGTTCGCGCACATGGAGCAGGTAGGCATTGTTCGACGCTCGAACAGCCCCTGGGCGTCTCCCCTGCACATCATCCCTAAGCCAGACGGTGGGTGGCGCCCATGTGGGGACTACCGCCGCCTCAACGACGCGTCCAAGCCTGACCGCTACCCAGTCCCGCATATCCAGGACTTTTCAGCGCATCTGGCGGGCAAACGCTTCTTCTCCAAGGTGGACCTGGTACGGGGGTACCATCAGGTGCCGGTGCACCCAGAGGACGTCCCTAAAACAGCCGTCGTCACCCCCTTCGGTCTCTTCGAGTTTCTGCGGATGCCCTTCGGCCTGAGGAATGCGGCGCAGACCTTCCAACGCCTCATGCACTCGGTGCTCCAGGACCTGCCCTTCCTCTTCGTCTACTTGGATGACATCCTCGTCGCGAGCACCACAGAAGAGGAGCACCTGTCCCACCTCCGGACCCTCTTCACGCGACTCAGCCAACATGGGCTGATTGTCAATCCGGCAAAGTGTGAGTTCGGACGACACACCCTTGACTTTCTCGGGCATCAGGTCTCCGCGGAGGGTGTGACCCCCCTACCCTCGAAGGTAGAAGCTGTTGCAGCCTTCCCACGCCCCTGCACAGTCAGCGAGCTCAAGGGGTTCATCGGGATGGTGACTTTCTACTATCGCTTCCTCCGCCACATAGCTCACATCCTGCACCCACTGTACGAGGCCCAGAAGGGCAAGGCTCTGAAACAACCGGTCGACTGGACGGCGGAACGTGTCAAGGCCTTCCAGGACGCCAAGGCGGCCCTGGCCCGCGCGGCCATGTTGGCCCACCACTCACCCTCTGCGCCCACTGCTCTCACCACGGACGCATCACACTTTGCCGTGGGGGCGGTGTACGAGCAGTGGGTTGGGGATGCCTGGCAGCCACTCGCATTCTTCAGCCGCCAGCTGTCTCCCAGAGAGCGCAAGTACAGCACCTTCGACAGGGAGCTCCTCGGGTTGTGGCTCGCGGTCAGACACTTCCGTTTTTTGCTGGAAGGCCGTGAGTTTACGGCCTACGTGGACCACAAGCCGCTCACACACGGCATGTCCAAAACCACGGAGCCTTGGTCCGACCGCCAGCAGCGCCAACTCTCCTACATCTCCGAGTTCACCACAGACATCCAGGGCGGTGGTCGGTGCGGTCCAGCTGAACTTGGACTACTCCCGCATGGCTGTGGATCAGGCTGCCGACCCCTCCGTCCAAGCTCTAAAGTCGTCGAACACAGGGCTGCGCCTGGAGGAGGTGCTCTTCAGTGACACAGGGGCCAAGCTCCTGTGCGACGTTTCCATGGGTCAGCCAAGGCCAGTAGTCCCCGCCAACTGGAGACGCCCCGTCTTCGAGGCGGTGAACAGTTTATCTCACCTGGGTAGGAAACCGTCCTCACGGCTGGTGTCAGCGAAGTTCGTCTGGCACGGGCTCAAGAGGGATGTGAGGTCCTGGGTCGACACTTGCACTGCCTGTCAACGCGCCAAGGTGCATCGCCATGTCAAGGCCCCCCTGGAACAGTTCGCGGTGCCCGAGCGGAGGTTCGACCATGTCAACGTGGACCTGGTGGGACCCCTGCCCCCCTCGCACGGCTTCACCTACCTCTTTACCATGGTGGACAGGACGACCCGCTGGCCGGAAGCAGTCCCACTCTCCTCAACGACAGCCCCCGACCTGGCCCGGGCGTTCATCGCGGTGTGGGTCTCCCGCTACGGCACTCCTGCTGACCTCTCCTCTGACCGCGGCCCGCAGTTTACTTCGGGGCTGTGGGCGGCGGTGGCAGAGAATCTGGGGGTCCGGCTCCACCGCACTACCGCCTACCACCCACAGGCTAACGGACTTGTGGAGCGCTTTCATCGCTCCATGAAGGCCGCCCTTCGGGCCGGCCTCACGGACAGCAACTGGCTCGACAAACTGCCGTGGGTCATGCTGGGGCTCAGGACGGCGCCCAAGGAGGACCTCCGGTCATCGTCGGCTGAGCTGGTGTTCGGACAGCCGCTGCGGGTCCCTGGTGACTTCATCCCCGAGCCGACGGAGCCCTGGTTCGCCTCCACTCAGCGCGCCTCCCTGCTGGACAGTGCCAGGGCCTTTGCTCCGGTCCCGACCACGCGGCATGGCGTCCCAGCTTCGCGGGTGCCCCCGGAGCTGCAGTCTGCGGGTTACGTTTTCATCCGCCACGACGGCCACAGGGCTCCGCTACGACCTCCCTATGACGGACCCTTCCGTGTCATCGAGGCAGGAGCCAAGAGCTTCATGGTTGATATGGGGGGTACGCCGGAGTGTGTGTCTGTTGATCGCCTCAAACCGGCTCACTTGGACCTTGAACTGCCCCCGGACTTGGCTCTGCCACCGCTCAGGGGCCGCCCCCCAGTCCTACCCCCCCCTGCCACGCCGTGGCCGTTCCCCCCTCCAACCCCTACAAACCCCCACAGCTTGCGGCCCTCGGGTCGACGCTGCCCCCCGCCCCGCACAACAAGAGGATGTGATGGACGATGTCTCACCTCCTCCCGCACCTCCTGACTTTGCCTACAGTCGTAGGGGCCGGGCCATACGCCCTCCTCGCCGCGGGGATTTTGAATATTGAGGTGAACACTGGGGGGGCTGGTGTAGTGACTACATTATGGGCTCGTGTTCCCCTCTTACTGATCGAGTGGGAGGGAACTGGCTATGAGTCACGGGGGTCTAGGGGGACGGGTGTTGCGGTTGCACGAGTTCTAGCCATGCGCTGCGAGTGATTGTTCTGCTCTGTCGTTTTTGGATTAAAACAGTTATTATTACGCTGCCTACGTCCTCCTTTTCCTCCGGCACTACAATAGACTCTTTTAGACCTGATAGGCAAGTGCAAGGTAGGTCCATGTGTTAACTTCTCAATGAACCCTAACCCAACAAATCCATAGATAACCCCATGTCTAATTAAATATCCAGGCCATATGAAGGCACAAACATACTGATTAACACATAGGTGTAAGAGATTATATATCTGATCATGGCGAGGTACAGGCGGAAGAAGGAAATAAATAAAGGAACCATGTGCAGAGGTCGACTGTGACAGACATGAGAGCGCAGCACGCTGTTTTAAAAGGTTTGGCACGTGTGAATTTTGAACTTTGGTCCGAGATACATCACCAATATACTGGTTTATTACAAATATTCTCCCACCATTTCCAGGTGTTTTTTCCGAGTATATAGTTCCACCCCGTGTAACCGGCTCTGTGTTCATCTATAAAAGAGAGATACGTTTGAGTTGACAGGGATTCGGTGAGCTCTGAGGTCATGGACTGATTTGATGCTGATTTATAACAAAAACGGCAATATAGAAATTGCCCCCACCCAAGGGCGTAGGAACCGGGGGGGACGAAGGGGACGTGTCCCCTCCAATATTGGAGACAGGCGCATTTGTCCCACCTAAAAATTATACCAGGGGGAGAAAAATATTTTATTTTATTTTGAAAGCGCAACACAGCGTCTTGTCACCGCTTCTTATCCTAAAAAACTGGATGATTGAGCAATCAAAGAATTGATTTGATATTTATCAGTTCATTACTGCAATTCAGAATGTGTTTTCCTTTACATTTATAAATGTATCTTTTTAGTAGAATAAAATATATTTGTGAATTTTTTCAGTGTAGTTCATTTATGACATATTTCTGTACAAACCATTAACGGATCTGTCAGGTTTCCAATATGTGTCCCCCCCAATGTTAAACTCATTCCTACGCCCCTGCCCCCACCAATATGCTGCCTCTCTCCTGGCACACAAATCGATTCCTCTGGATTTGAAATGCTCACATGATGTCCGAGCCGAAGTGGTCCCTACCTGTCTTCCTTTATGTCGTTAGTGAAATGTTTGTCCCCTGTGTTAGTCATTCTGTTCGAAGGGGTTGTAAGTATCCCTATTCTGCCCCATAGGTTTGGTTCCCATCAGCATCTTTTGGTGCCTTCCCTGAGTCTGATCTCTGCATTTGGGACACATAAGATTTCCCCATTATCCACATTCTTGGCTAACTCTGCCACCCAGTAACCCAGCCTCTCTCCCCAGTAACCCAGCCTCTCTCCCCAGTAACCCAGCCTCTCTCCCCAGTGACCCAGCCTCTCTCCCCAGTAACCCAGCCTCTCTCCCCAGTAACCCAGCCTCTCTCCCCAGTAACCCAGCCTCTCTCCCCAGTAACCCAGCCTCTCTCCCCAGTAACCCAGCCTCTCTCCCTAGTGACCCAGCCTCTCTCCCCAGTGACCCAGCCTCAATCCCAAGCCATCACCAGAGAATTGTGGGAATGTGAGAACACCCTTGAGGACTCTCCTAAAGTCTCTTTTGATAACATCCTCCAAAAATGACATGCTGGGGAAACCTTAAATGAAGACTTCAAACAAACTTCCTAAACATGACCAAGTGAAAAATGCATTGGCTTCCAGTTTACCAACTTTGAAGTTGTGTAATCCCTTTTCTTTTGTCGAGTTTGGTGGTCTCGTTCTTTTTAGACTGCAGGTGTTTATCAAAACATCTTTACTAATAAGTGTCCAATTTGCATCACCAGCTTCTTCTGAATTTAAAGCTACCATATTATATTGCAACATTGTTTAGCAACATGCTATCATGTTGTTAAATAACATTGTTTCAGCATTGTAACATTCGGCCAAGCGTTATCTCAACATGACCGCCACCTTCTCCACCATTCCCTCATGTCCTTGTTTCCTTATTGTCCACTAAGTGTCAGTAGAGGATAATCCAAAAAACAGTTGCTTGGTTTTTCTACAGACAGGGTCTCCAACAGTAGCTCTCCAACATACTACCTTTTAAGCAAAATTAAGTCCTATACATAGAAATAGATTTAGCATAACGTTCAATCATAAAATCAATTATAACCAATTTCTGAGTGCCTGAAGTGTTATAATTGAATAATAATAATACACAATGGGATGACAGGGCCTTACCGAATGGGTGAAGAACCACAGACTTGTGGAGGACATCATTCATTATTTCTAATTCAATGCACTGTATTTTTTTTTCGTGTAGGCAAATTGTATCCTGTTCAAATGATGTTAATTCCCGGAAAACATTTAATTTAGTAATTTCATAAATGCAACAATGCATTGCATAATTGATAACGTCTCTGCAGCCGTTTGGTGCAAAAATGTGGTTATTTTAAGAGAGAAATCTGAATAGCATGTTATTACATGCAGAGGAAACTGTGGAATTTCAAGAAATCTTCAAGATGGTTAAGTTCCGAATGTGTGGGCCTCCCAGCACCTAGATATGAGATACGTATGCATCATTGCTACGATAGCTCAAATCCAAAACTTAATAGACATCACATACCCACATACTAATCAACATTTGAGGGCTAGCCCCCCCCCGCTGGGTACCTCACCTATGCTAGCAGGAAATGGCTGTGTGTTCGGCGGTACCAGCGAGTATTAATGCGACATAGCAACAAAGGTGTGGCGATGTGTGTGTGTGTGTGTGTGTGTGTGTGTGTGTGTGTGTGTGTGTGTGTGTGTGTGTGTGTGTGTGTGTGTGTGTGTGTGAGGTTGGGTAGTACAGTGGCTGGGTTAGTGGGGATAGAGGTTGGGTGACTGGGGAGAGAGGCTGGGTCACTGGGGAGAGAGGCTGGGTCACTGGGGAGAGAGGCTGGGTGACTGGGGAGAGAGGCTGGGTCACTGGGGAGAGAGGCTGGGTCACTGGGGAGAGAGGCTGGGTCACTGGGGAGAGAGGCTGGGTCACTGGGGAGAGAGGCTGGGTCACTGGGGAGAGAGGCTGGGTCACTGGGGAGAGAGGCTGGGTCACTGGGGAGAGAGGCTGGGTTACTGGGGAGAGAGGCTACTGAGATGCAACTGGCCGCAGTCGGTGGTGGTCCTTGGCTGTTGTAGTCTTTTGTGGGGCAGCCATCGTCCTTTGTGGTTCACAGCAGACACCTTTCGCAAGGGACCTATCGCCCATCGATGTCATCACGTGAGGCCTTAAGGCTTCTGCCATGGTGTTGAAAGGATGCGCTGCCCGACGATCACTGCAGTAGCTGCATCTCGCTCGCCCTTTCTCTCCCCCCCTCTCTTTATCTTCCTCTCTCACTGTCTCAGTAAGGGTTATTTTTTTAATCCCCTCACAGAGAGCACTTGTTTATTCACCACAATGGCGGCACATTGGATGCTATCTGTCTTCGTCCTGCGTGTCCTTTCCTGACCCCACCCCCACCTCTCTCTCCATCCATCCTTTAAATCTCTCTCTCTCTCTCTGCAGCTGTCTCCACCTCTCTTTCCCTATCTCCCTCCCTCCATCTCTCCTCTCTCTCTCTCTGCAGTTCTCTCTCTCTCTCTCTCTCTCTCCCCCTCTCTCTCCCTCTCTCTCTCCCTCTCACTATCTCTCTCTCTCTCCCTCTCCCTCTCACTATCACTATCTCTCTCTCTCTCTGCAGCTATCTCCCTCTCTCTCTCTCTCTCTCTCTCCCCCTCTCTCTCTCCCTCTCACTATCTCTCTCTCCCTCTCCCTCTCACTATCACTATCTCTCTCTCTCTCTCTGCAGCTATCTCCCTCTCTCTCTCTCTCTCTCTCTCTCTCTCTCCCTTCCACACATCGCGCTGCTGTTCTGAATGAACTGAGAGATAGAGCGATGACCTCATCACTGAAGCAGCTGGAGCTGCTGCTGCTAATGATGATGATGATGATGAAGGAGCGGGAGGAGGGGCCACCGCGACATGAACCAGAATGAAACATCCAACTCCATTTACCCCCCCACCCACACACACACACACACACACACACACACACACACACACACACTCAAAGATTACGGCACTTAATCTGCATGGCAACAGACCTTTGAGAAGAGGGAGGAAAAAAAGAGAGAGAGAGAGAGAGGGAGAGAGAGGGAGAGAGAGAGAGAGAGAGAGAAGCTAGTGTAGATTAAGAATGAACATTCATTCATTTATATTTCCTCTCTCCATTCAGCCGCCAGATCACCAGGGAAACGGCATGAGCCCAGATTCAGCAGCGTTATGCAGGTGGGGAGAGGGTGGGGGGAGAGGAATGGAATGAAAATCAGTGTCTTTGCATATGGATGTGATTTAAAATGTACTTTGTTTTATTTGACGCCAGCTCCCTCGCTATTTTATTGCTTTTCAGTTTTTACATTTAAATAACTGTTATAGCGAAGCGTATAAAAGGGAAGACAGTTATATTAGAATTGATTTAGTAGCTTGAAGCTAACCTGTGACCTGGGTATTACACAAAAGGATACTCCTTCTTCACCTGCTTACAGAAATGCACGCTCACACACACACACACACACACACACACACACACACACACACACACACACACACACACACACACAGGCTCGGTGTCGACGAGGCGCAGAACGCTAGGGGGGAAATGCCTTCCGTGGGGGGAGATCCGGAGGTAGATAGTGGGTTGACCCAGAAAAGCTGCAGAGCCACACTAAAAAGCTACGGAGAAAGGAAACGGAGACAGCACTGCATCCGGCTCTGTAGCTGGCACTGAGCTCGACCGTTTGTTTTGATGGGATTATGTTCTTAGGGGAAATCTCATCGGAGCGGTGTAAGCCTAGGTGATAGGTGAGCTACCCTTCTTCCATTCAAAGCTGCAGAATAAAGTCTATTATAATCCAGGGTAGAGAGAAGGTATGGCGTTGCAAGGTTTCGATGCAGGAAGCTTGTCTGGCGCAGTGCAATTTAGAGGTAGACTTGTGAGGCAGACTTATTCAACACATCAAACCTCTGCACTTCAGAAATGGAATTTACAGCAGTGGCTCGCCGGGGTGGGGCTATTTATGGCGGTCAAATCACAATCCCTTACAAAATACTTTTCATTTGATTGCTACCAAATATAAAGAAATATATTATTTTGGCGAGTAAACTGTTTAGCCTCTTGAGTATAGTATAATTACTGTTTCAACTATTGTCACCAACCCACATATCACATAAATAACTTTTAAACACAGAAATTTGAAACCTAGGATTTAACCGATATTAAAGTAAAATCATTATTCTTTATTATGAAAAGACAACGTTTTTGTACCGTATTAACACCATAGTGTGCTGAACCAGGTCATTAGTATAATCTCTGTGTGTTTTATCCACAGGAGAATCAATCCTGTGCTTAACTCCGGCTAGAAATGAGCCCAAATGAGTTGGTTGTTTTTGCAAACCCACATAAACCGACTATAATAATGATAATAATCTCCGCCTTGACTCCAGTGATCTACATATGAGTATTTCTGAATTAGCCTGAACAATATAAATCTACTTTTATTTTGAAGGCTCAGGGTTCATATGTATTCATTGTATTCTAATTGTAGACCTAATAATGTAGAAAAGCTTTTGTTAATGGTAAGGAACTCAACTCATACCTTTCCAATCTCTCAGTGACTGATGGGTTGACTTCCTGAATGATTCATACCACATATGGTCAATGAATGTGATGTCTTCCATCAGGCTGCAACTCAAAGCCCCCCCCCCCACACACACCTACACAAACACACACACACACACACACACACACCTACACACACACACACACAAACAAAACGCATACACAAACAAACAAAAAAAAAAAATATATATATATATTAAAAATTACATATATTTCAAAATAACATTTCCAAACCTCACTCAAAGCACACCACAGAGGGAGAAAGACCTGACCAGCTGGTCCAATGGCCAGACGGCCCACAGCCTAATGCCCACAAGCACCAGGGTGTAAAACATAAACCAACAGTAGGGGATTTTTCTGTCCTTTGTCTTCCTATTTTCTTCATAATAAAGATAACAAGTCTTTAGAGGTTGCATGCCACTAGCCTAGCTCATCGTTGTTCCCGCTTCATTTCCTCGACATCCACCTCCGGAGCTCTTAATTGGTCTCAAATTGTTGTGTAATGCAGACCCATAATTTGTGTCGCTCTAATGACTTTACTGAGAAGTGGCCAATCTCATCTAAACAAAGGGAGCTTTGTTGTGAATGGGAAAACAGCATTGCAGAAAATTTACATCGATAATTCAGGGCATTTAGGTAATTCGCTAATCAGCATGGATTTCATAAAGCTCTGCCAGGATTAGCCTCCGGTGTTAGTTGGCTAATATTACTGTTTAACTCTTTTTAAGAATGTGTGGGCAAAGCGACAGCTGAGGCCTGTTGCTAATGCTATCAGCATTGTATGTTGCGAAACATGTTTGTGTTTCCAGGATCTTTCCGGTAAAGGACAACAGTTGAAGGAAGGACTGCCTCTGCAAGAATGTCTATCTACCGGTTAAAGAAGTGTCCATTCAGTGTCTGGCTGCAGTCGACCTGTCGGACATCAATTTTCATCTAATCGTTTGCGAAATGATTCATTAGTCAAAGCACACACACACGCACACGCACACACACACAGTACGCAAGCTTTGATCTTCACCACACACAAACAAAGAAAAATAAATCAATAAAAACCACAGGACAAAACCCATGAGGTCAGTCCTATGATTGCAGGCCACGACCGGTGTCAGCCTCCGTCTTTCGTTGCAATCTTCTGAAGACAAATCCGGCCGACCAGATAGGTGGACCGGTAGGCGGGGGGGGGGGGGGCATGTTGGTTCCACCCAGCTCGCCAACAGACACAAAGGGAGGACAGAAGAGCTGAGAACGCAGCGCTAAAGATAGCTCGCCACCTGTGGTTAGCTAGCCACCTGCAGTTAGCACCTCCAACACCGCATCACGCACCCACACACTAGCTGTGAGTGTGTGTGTGTGTGTGTGTGTGTGTGTGTGTGTGTGTGTGTGTGTGTGTGAGTACCTTTTTCTGTGTGTAGGTGCTTATTTATGTATGTGTGTGTTTGCATGTGTTGTGTGTGAGCGTGTTGTGTGTGTGCAAATGTGTGCGTGCGTGTGTTATAGGTGCGTATTTATGTGTGTGTGTGAGTGTGTGTGTGTGTGTGTGTGTGTGTGTGTGTGTGTGTGTGTGTGTGTGTGTGAGAGAGAAGGACTGGGGGACCGGGACAACCGGAGAATGGGGGAGGCAGTGTGATCAAACACAAACACAAAAAGTCTGTTTGTTGTGATTCATAAAGTGTTATGTATTCATTTTATATATAGTGCTGCAGATGTCCCCATGTCCAGCATAACTGATTCTCAGACTCCACACATACATGCACCGTAATCTGCCTCAAATGCAAACAATAGGACAGTCCAGGTCATAACACAACACAGAGGCGGTGGATGTGGCAGTTGTTGGTGGCTGATGGCTTCATGCGTCTTTTTTCCTAAACTGGCCCAACGGGAGGAAGGAATGACTGAGAGACTCAGCTCACTCACTGTGTGTGGTATCTTGTTGACGTGCGTGACCAGAAGCATCCGGAAGGAAGCCCTGTGGTGTAGTGGTGCTAACCACATCTGAACGATAACATGTCATTATCCCACAATGCAAGCATTCTGGTCCACTTACCATAGAGTCAGCTGAGACACAGACCTTGTGCAAAATATGTGTGTGTGTGTGTGTGTGTGTGTGTGTGTGTGTGTGTTTATGAATGCTTGTGTATTTCCCTTGAATGTGTTAGTGTGTGCATTGACAAGAGTGTGTCTGAGAGAGAGAGGGTATGTGTCTGTGTGTGTGTGTGTGCGTCTGTGTGTGCGTGTGTGTGTTTGTGTCTGTTTGTGTGTGTCTCAGTGTGAGTTTGTGTGTGTGTATGTGTGTATTTGTGTGTATGTCTAAGTGTGTGTGTGTGTTAGAGTGAACTCAGCTCCGTCTTCCAAGCATTTACCGGCGTCTCCCGTGGGCCTATCGTGCCAGCTGTCTTCCCTCTGATTGGCTGATATTACCGGCAGGTGATGTCACGTGCGCTGGCTAGCAGGTGAGGAAGCCCACGGTGAATGAACAGAGCAGAGCTCTGCGGTATTCATGAGTAAACGGCCCTGTGGGAGAGACCATAGCTTCCTGTGCCGTTCATCCATAATTACTCACCCGGACCCCCACGTCTTGGGTAAATAACCATGACCAAATGTGTACTTTGTGAAAGGACAGGATGTTTTCAAGTCATCAAGGTTTTAGGGTACGGATGTGAAACCCAAGCACTTACTGCCTCGCTATTGAGCGATTATGTTTTCATCTGGGAGGTGTGTTTTTATTTTATACACTTCTACGTGTATCGCCCGTATTCACAGTAACACTCTCAAGGGGATTCACAGGACCCTCTTTATCGATTGGAACATCTATCACTTATAAACAACTGTTTTAGGGATCTATTCGGTCTAATAGTTTGGGTGTCATCATGTTATTGATCCATCATTGATCCCTCTGGAATCTGCTCCAGTGCCGTAGGGCTGAGGGTACATGTTCTGCTCTCCCAGTTGGGGATCTCTTCTCCTAGACTACCGTGTCTCCCATCGCCATGCTCTCTGCTTCCCGTGGGCCCAGTGAAGGGCTGACGGAGGAGGGTACTCCAGGCCAGTGTGGGAACCCAGCGATAAGGGCCACCACCACCATCAAAGTACCAGCACAACCATCACCCAAATACCGCCACCAGCACCAACGGCACCACCACCACTACCACCACCCCCATCAAAGTACCAGCACAACCATCACGCAAATACTGCCACCAGCCCCACCGCCAGCACCAACGTCAACGCCACCTCCACCAGCACCACCACCACCACCACCAGCACCCCCACCGCCAGCACCAGCACCACCACCACCGCCAGCAGCACCACCACCACCACCCTATTAAAAAGCCTTGTTTGTGCCCTTTCTCTCAGACAGGAGGCTGCATTATGCATGGACGCCTAGTGATGACATCATTCAAGACAGCAGTCTGTGTGTGTGTGTGTGTGTGTGTGTGTGTGTGTGTGTGTGTGTGTGTGTGTGTGTGTGTGTGTGTGTGTCGTTATCCGTTTACAGTACAATGAAGTGTTTCAAAAACGGTATGCATTTTTCCTTTCATTAACATTTAGATTTCGAATTAGGATTTTATAAAAAAAAACATTAAGTACACCATCACCCCTAGTTGTAAATACCTCATATGTACCTACAATAGAAGTGATAGTAGTAGTAGTATTAGTAGTGAATAGTGATGTGTCAATGGCTCATTCTGATTCATGTGTTCTTTCTTTTGTCTTTGAAAAATGAGAACAAGCTGCTCGATTCATGCTAGAGATTAAAATAGCGTCAGACTCACACCCATACACACACACACCCACATAAAAACACATACACAAAAACACACACACCCTCACACACATGTGTTTTCCATCAGAAGGTCAGTTCCTGTGTGGTGTTGAATAAGCGGGTGTAAATCTGTAAATAATTGGGTGTCTGTTAGCACCACATGATGATGTGGGGGTGTGTGTGTGTGTGTGTGTGTGTGTGTGTGTGTGTGTGTGTGTGTGTGTGTGTGCGTATGTGTGTGTGTGTGTATGTGTTTGTGAGTATGAGTGTGTATGTTTATGTGTGTGTGAGACTATTTTAATCGCTAGCATGAACCGAGTAGTTTGTTCTCATTTTTCGCAGACAAAAGAAAGACACATCTGAATAAGCGCTTCACTGAATGGCCGCATTGACAAATCACTATTCAATACTAATACTACTACTATACCACTACTATTGCAAATACATTTGAGTTGTTTACAACAAGGGGTGTGGGCTTCCTTAAAAATAATATTATAGAATCCTAATCCTGGGACACATTTGTTGAAATCCTTAAATAATGCATACACGTCAACAGTAATGGCTGTTTTGTGAATCAGCATATGATTTGCATAATAGTGTTTCAGAAGGCCGTAGCAACGATGTTTAATAAGCACATGTCGTTGGCAAACAACAGGGTGGTAGAGGGAGAAACAGAAACACGAATGTAAGACTTCCCTGCCAGCAAAAACATCTGCCTTGCCGCCACATTCCTGAGGCGTCAACAGGAATCTCTGAGGTCAGAGGTCACATCAGAGGTCACAAGAGAAGTGACCCCGACTGCAAACTGTCTCTGTGGTCCTTTGCTTCCTCTTTTCATCTTGAAATCCTATGCAGAGGTCTTATCTTAAAAGGGGACTGGATTCCAGCTACAATACAAACTACGGTCCATTGTTTTTTCTGAACATAATGTTCCACTTAAATATTCAGATGCAATGAATGCAGGCTACACAACATATTGATTCAATTTGGTTTGGAAAGAAGGAAGACATCAGTCTTCAACGTTTTGGTGTGCGGTGACATCAGCCCTGGTTGCCTTTCGGAGCAAGCTGTTGCCTCTCAAATTCTACTGATATAGACCTATAAAATTACAACGATCCATGCGTTCTTGTGTAAGAGACGCATTGCAATGCATTAAGAGTATGACTCTGGTTCTAAACCGCTTGATACTTTATTATTTGTGGGTTATTAAGGGTTACGGGTAATTAACTGTAATAAAGTTGGAGATAGACGCACTCTGCAGAGATATTTTTTTTCAATATGTGTTAAAAATCCGCTATCCATTCATCCACTAATCTGAAATAAATCGGCTCTCATTGAGCTATTGAGATTAGGAAGCAAAAAGGGGAAAAAAATTGAACGTCAAATTGAATTCATCATCGCGGATATCATTGTGTGTGTTCCGTCTGTCTGAATCAACCCAAATATATTCAATGTCTCTTAAACTTATCTTTGTCTTTACTCTCTTTACCACACCATCTAAACGTTTTCCCCAGGCCCCACAAAGGAGGAGCCCTCCCAGTGATGTTAATACATCGTCATTTACAGGTACCCTCGCTTATTTACTACCACACCCTCACGTCATTCACAAGAGGGCCCCATTTTAACCCAGCGTCCCGGCAGCCATTCTGTCTGCCCTTCTGTGTGGTCGTGGGAGATGAAAAGGTCAACGACGACAACAACAAGCTTGGGGAACGGGGCCTCTTATCAGGTGTGCGTAGAGGGCTCGCACAAATTCCACTGACCCCCTGAACTTCCTCTCAGGGCTGCGTTCAAGACTCCTCTGTGTTTACCGGGAAACACAGGAATGTGGAGCAACGTTACAATACCGCTGGGAGAGCGAGAAGTGGTCTACTTCAAATAACGGCCGCGCCGTTCGCAGAGGCCAAGCACGTGACCCCAGGGTCATGAGTCAAGTAAATAAAGTTTAATGGCAGCCCAGACCGCAGATATGAGCCAGTAAGAACACCCACTGAACTCATCCAGAGAGACAATGTTTATTTTACGTGATTTATTACTGATGGAAAATGGATCTGTTTTATGTATTCGTACTGCTTTGATTAAGCATTGCATTTATGATATCTCAACATTGGCTAAAGGCTTTGCCACAAAGTTGGAAATAAAAAATAATATACGATCCATTGAGGTGATTGTGGTTTGTGTAAAGGGTAATCGTTTGGCCGCAAATCTGCAGGCTTATACACAACCCCCCCTTAAGATGAACATCAGTTCATCTTAAGGTTGTCTACAACACTCGGGTAAAAGGTTAAAAGTGTATAAAATAGTACAACTAAAGACATTCCATCAACCAATCTATGTCAAGCTCGAGAAATAAATCTCTGAAACAAACTATCAATGAGGGCTGTCGTAGGGCTTCCAGGAATCGATTTGTGAATTTCAGACTCAGTTTGGTATCTCGGTAACTAAGATATGTGACATGATATGCTGGCTTCTTTTTTTCTACTTCTTCATACATTTGCTGTGCAAATGTATGAATTCAAGTGTGACGCATTTGAGTTAATTTTGTGCACGCACCAGAGATGGAAATTAACTTTTTTGCCCACCATCCACTGTGGCAGGTAGATTTAAAAATCGACCAGCCACTCATCTTTTTTACCAGCCACTTTTTATACGCTATATATATTTTTTAATATATGCTGACATTTTAAACAATATAATAGTAACAATAGATAAGAAAAGTGTTTTTCATACACATCATTTATCCATCAGAAGTGATTTTTACTGTAAGTAGGTGCTACCAAGGAACTGAGTTGAAAATGTAACACTCTTACCGCATATGATAAACAATACACAGGTATCAGCCATGTTAAATCATTTTTACTTCAAAGGTGTTACGATGACAAGTTTGGGGATAATTCATCTATACAAAGTATTTAATAAAAAACAAATTGACATATTAACAATAAAACAACATGGCTACACCATCATAAGTCAATAGGAACATTTTTTTTTTAGTGCAATGGCCTTTTCATTTCTTCAATTCAACCAGATGTATAATGAAATCTGCCCCTATAATGCAACAGATGTATCCTCTCGGTATAGGAAGACTCATACTCTGCCTATGAATTCAAAATTAAACATTTGAAAACAGGCCATGAAGAAACAAGAACAAGAAACAATGACTTAAGTGCAAGACACATTGAAAAACGTCAGAATACATTAAAAAAAATATATATATATATATATATATATATATATATATATATATATATATATATATATATATATATATATATATATGAACTCGTTAGCGTATCTGTTTGTGTACGTTCGCTATGCAGCCCTGCTATTGCGCATTCACAGACTGGCTTTTGTCAAAGGAATACCCGGTCAATGATGGATTTAATATGGACACAAACGACTAAACATTGGATCTTTGTATGGGTTTATATGCACGTTACGGGATGAATTGATAAGTTCCTGTAAGGGCTATGATGGCACAGATGACAGCTGATTTGGAACGGAACAACAGCAAAGTAAGGAACCCCGACTTTTTTACTGTTCAATTATTAATGATGTTTTTGAACGAGTATTGGAATACTCACTCGGCATATCCAACGAGTATTCTAAGCCTGTAAAATGGTACTCGGAACAGCCCTACGTCTTAGCACACACACTTGACATCTGTTTTGACCAGACTGACAGAAAGCAGCTGATTGCCAAACAAGTGAGCAGAGCTCTAAGGTTACCCAACATGCTCGTTTTTCGACAGCAACAAACTATTGCATTAGGCCTAATAAAAAATAAAAAATTAACTTACGTGCAGTGCCATTCGAAGTCTTGAAATGGTCTTCCCTTTTTAGAAATTGCGTGTGCGTTTCGAAATAGTAGAGCCATTCTATCAAGCTGGGCTGTTGTGAGGCTAACGTGCGGCCTCATCGCTGTCGTGGTTTCGGGCGCTGATTTTCCCTTGGCAATTTTCAAAACGTGAAGGTGACTTTTTGAGGACTCGTGGTCCTCCACGGCTTCCAATTTCAGGTTTTGTGTCCCACTCACAAAACTATTGGACCTGTGGCCATCCGAAGCATGTTTACGACAGAGAGCACAGAACATTGTCTGGCTCGTCCCGTCAAACACCAGCCGGTCACGGTGTTGCCCACTGTTCGATGTTCGCCATCTCTTATTAAAAATATACCGAATGTTGATACCGGCATATTATCTCTATGGTTACCGGTATATTATTCCGGATGTTGACAATCGCAGTTCAGCAAAAGAGGCGCAGAAGAAGAAGGGGGCCGGATGTTGACAGTAATGGTTGTGGAACTGTGCAGCGCCGTATGACGAATGTATTACATATGCAAATTTGAACGGACCTGACTGGAAAGTATTACCCGACACAGTGGCGGGCGAAGTGACACAATCCACCCGCCACCATACAAATCCACCCGCAAATGGCGTGCGGCGGGTGTTAATTTCCATCCCTGGCGCGCACGCACGAACACATACGCACACACACACACACACACACACATAGTGTAAGTGTATGTGCCCTGAACTTCCTCTCAGGGCTGCGTTCAAGACTCCTCTGTGTTTACCGGGAAACACAGGAATGTTGAGCAACGTTACCATACCGCTGGGAGAGCGAGAAGTGGTCTACTTCAAATAACGGCCGCGCCGTTCGCAGAGGCCAAGCACGTGACCCCAGGGTCATGAGTCAAGTAAATAAAGTTTAATGGCAGCCCAGACCGCAGATATGAGCCTGTAAGAACACCCACTGAACTCATCCAGAGAGACAATGTTTATTTTGCGTGATTTATTACTGATGGAAAATGGATCTGTTTTATGTATTCGTACTGCTTTGATTAAGCATTGCATTTATGATATCTCAACATTGGCTAAAGGCTTTGCCACAAAGTTGGAAATAAAAAAATAATATACGATCCATTGAGGTGATTGTGGTTTGTGTAAAGGGTAATCTGTTGGCCGCAAATCTGCAGGCTTATACACAACCCCCCCTTAAGATGAACATCAGTTCATCATAAGGTTGTCTACAACACTCGGGTAAAAGGTTAAAAGTATATAAAATAGTACAACTAAAGACATTCCATCAACCAATCAATGTCAAGCTCGAGAAATAAATCTCTGAAACAACTCTCAATGAGGGCTGTCGTAGGGCTTCCAGGAATAGATTTGTGAATTTCAGATTCAGTTTGTTTAGTGGTCATATGAACTGTTGTGGTTACTGGCTTCCTCTTGCCTACCCATGATGGCCCCTGGGTTAGTCTGTGGAACGGGGGGGCTGGTTGGAGAACTCTTGCAATAACAAGTTGAAAAAACATTCAACGCAATAAATGTCGACGTGTCTGTAACAATGTCCGTTCTTACCCGCCACTTTGGCAGCTGCCACACTCCATATAGGGGCCTTTTACTGGGCTGCCCCAAAACACAAGCACGCAGGCCGGTGCTGTTGAAAGCCCGCTTATTCTACGGTTCGCAGATAATGATACATGGGGCTGGGGCCCCCATGTATCCGTGCAGGAGGATTCTTCCTGAGTGTGTGGGGTAATGGCTGAATTAACGTGTGGCGCATTGATTGCTTAATGTGCAACAGGTGTGCCACCTCACCCAGCCCCAGAATCACAGCAGCCCGACCTGGGCCAGGTGTGGCTGATTAAACCAGCCACCGTCCACACACACTCCACGATGTCACTTTAGCATTGCAGTAGAGGACAGAGCTTGCTATATACTGAAGCATTTCAGGTTATTCTAGTTGTTTGACATTGTAACCTGT